>NC_060897.1:19862987-19965487 GCF_014805685.1 Silurus meridionalis | reverse complement strand
AAAGCTGCACCATAAGGCAGTATGGGTATTAATCACATCCCAAGGTACATCATTTGAAGACTCGCTGTGGGGGATTGGAGTAACTGTAACCACCCACAGTTGATTCATTCCGTATACCAGCACATGCCAGAGTATTTCCTTCTTCATATAGTACAGCCGACCGTTTTCATCCCTTAATAGTTTATCTCAGTTAATATGTTGTGGACTGGATGTGAAATGAGTTCCTGTTCCTGTTAACACTTTGAGCTATAAACTCTTTTGAAGTATATAAGATAAAAATAAAGAAATAATGGTATGCCTATATAATTTGGTATGCAAAATTATATAATTGGTATGCAGAATTATATAATTGGTATGCAAAATTGGCATTTCTTATGTAGTTTATTATATAGGCAGAGGCATTTAATATATAATTAATAATGTATATTTAATACATCTATAATAGATAGATAGATAGATAGATAGATAGATAGATAGATAGATAGATAGATAGATAGATAGATAGATAGATATTGGCATAGGCATTTCTTGTATATGTGTATCAGAAACAGATATTTTAGGCATATTATATATTGGGAGAGGTTTACAATTACATAGTTATATTAGTTATACAGATATATTATGAAGACATAGCATTTATTGTACAGGCATATTATATAAGCAAATCATTTATGACATTTTATATTGCCAGAGGCGTTTATTATTTACTTATATTATATACGTAGGAATATATAATCCACATGTATTGGTATATTATATAGGCATTTATATAATAGATTTATTATATAGACATAGCATTTATTCATGTATGTGTAATTTATAGGTATATTATATAGGCATAGGAATTTATTATTTAGGCATTTACATTTGCAACAAATATTAAGCGTAAACCTGTATTTTGTATTCCTGCATATTTATTCGCATTATCACAGCATTTTGTGGTTTCTGAACTCTTTTTAATCTGTTTAATCTTTTTAATCTGCCACATTGCAGGATATATTATAGTAGCGATAAAGAGCCATTCCCTCACGCGCCTTTTTAATAATACTGAAATCAATGAGACGGAAACAACAACAAAATCATCGGCAGGACCCGCAATGCCGCCTTGTGTTCTAAAGATGGCGCTGTTTTAGGAAATTTTGACTTAGAGTTAGACCTCCAATATTTACATAGTGAATTGTTTCCTAGTCCTCATCCCATTTTACAGTATTATCCACTATACATAAAATATTACTCCGAGTTTGGCCGTCGAGCCCTGCAGAATTTCCCTCGGGACGGGGGCGAAGCTGGAATTCCTGTCCTCCATGTTGTTTCATCTTTAATGAGCGGGGGGGCACAACGGGTCGCCGCTTTTGAAGTCGTTTATCCAAAATACAGACGCACGGAAGACAGGTAATTAATGGGACAGCTCTTAAAATTCTGCCTACTTAGGCAACCTCCTCCCAAGCGGAACACTAGGCGAGTGTGTGTCCGTGATAACAGAGTTAGGTGTTGATTATCTCCCTAATATTGTATAATCAGCACATGCCTAATTTCACTGCAGGTGCACAGATGAATGTTGACGATGTATGTCAATGTGTGTGTGTGTTTGTGTGTGTTTTAGATAAAGAACTGCTGCAGGATCTGTCCCAGGGCGCCGTCTCGCAGTCCAGACTGCACACACTCGTCTCCGAGCAGAAGCGAGACCTTCGCCATGCCCTCGGTTGTAAGTGTGTGTGTGTGGTATTTAATTAATTACTTAACTCCAGAGAAGGAAAGTTTAATTGGAAGTTTGCATTGACCTAGAAATTGATTTGAACCTCTAATTGTAATGAAACTTTATAACACACGAATGATCTCTCTCTCTCTCTCTCTCTCTCTCTCTCTCTCTCTCTCTCTCTCTCTCTTGCTCTCTCTTTCCCTCTTTCTATCTATCTGTATATCTCTCAGTGCTTGTTTCATTATTCTCTGTTCTTTGTTTCTTTTTGTTTGATGTGCAATGTAAAGACCAAACACCTCTAGAGAACAGAATTTTGCTGTGTGTGCATGCGTGTGTGTGTGTGTGCGTGCGCGTAGGCGACTACATTGTTAGGCAGTGTGTTATCGAATGTACAAGTCTCTCTTTTCCTCCATATGGCTCGTTAATGCTCGTGCTGTTAATTAACAAGCAGGTGCTGATCAATTTCAGCCAATCAGTAAAGAGTCAGACTCGCTCCAGTGCTGCAGTCTGTGTGTGTGTGTGTGTGTGTGTGTGTGTGTGTGTGTGTGTGTGTGTGTGGTGTACACGCCCAGGAAGACGCCGCATCAGCATATTTTTTCTTGTGACCACACGGAACATACACACACACACACACACACACACACACACACACAAATGTTGACTTTCCTTCTGCTGATCTTGTATATATGAATATTAATTAGCAACGTTTGTGTTTTTTAATACTCCTTAACTGATAGATAGATAGATAGATAGATAGATAGATAGATAGATAGATAGATAGATAGATAGATAGATAGATAGATAGATAGATAGATAGACAAACGGACAAACAGACACCGTTTTACCCACAGCTCGTATAGAATTCAAACTACATTAAATCAGCAACAATCAATAATTTATTTAAACTCCTGACGAACATTTCTCATTTATTCAGCAATAAAACCGCAGTAATCAATTCATTCTCTCCATCAAAGCAAAAATACATTCATGAAAATCCACCCACCAGTTCAGACACCAACCTCAGATGCTTTTCAGCCATATGTGATTTTTCCCCCCATACTCTTACCACAAAGTTTGACATACAGTTGTATATTATGTTTTTGGATGTGGAAGCATTCAATTTTCCCTTCACTTGAACTAGAACACCCAAACTTGCTCCAGCATGACAAAGCCAGCCCCATGAACATATGCTTTAAATAGGTTGGATTAGAAGAGCTCCGGCCTCCTCACCTCACCTTACTTACCTAAGTACCTGACTTTACTAATGTGGCTGAATGAGCACAAATCAAAATGTTCAAAAAGCACGTACCAGTCATAAAATATAAACTGCAGCTCATATATGGTCAGGTGTCTACAAACTTTTGTCATTAGAGTCACCAGAAAATGCAAAAGTCACCTTCTGTCCTAAACTTTAGATTTACAGTTTGAACAGTTTGCTAGTTACAAAGTACTGCCACTGAAGACTCCTTCCAATAAACCTCCTCACACATCGAACCTCTGATTTACACTATAGCCGAGAACTACTGCCAAAGGAAATTAACGAACAATGTCTGAACTAGTAATCTTCAGACTAGTCTATCGACTAGAGCAGGACGCACTCGTCTAGCTTTAGAAATTGTAAATGTACATCAAATGCACGCCTCAAATATTTAGCACACTAAGTGTTCTAGATTAGATCAAGCACAACGATTTACAATGAACCTTTAACACTATAGCATTTTTCTTTACTCGGATATGCTGGAAATCCAAGCTCACACACAGGAAGAGCAGAAGTTCGGTTCAATGCTGGCTAACTGAGTCTTAAAGGTTTAGTTCGTATCGAAGCCTGTGAGTGGCTTCTTGCTAAATCTCTTCCTTCAGGGACGTAAAAGCGGACAGATTAATCAATGACTCGGGCAAATTCTGCTGCCATTGCAGAGAACGGATTTCTTCCGCATTGTCAGGTTTTATGCATTGCATTGGATGTTCGGGAAAATCTTGAAATGAGACAAGACTGAAATAGTGGCGTTAATAAATCACTCCTGTAGTCGGCGGCAGCTCATCTATAGGACAGAGAGGTAGTCCAACCATGGAAAATCGTGGATTATCCCGCTTATACAAGATGATTATTCGCCCTCATTGACTAGTTAAAGGTGGTGAATAATCTTTGCAGTGTAGAACTGAATGAATGGCAGAAAAAGTAACTTGAGTAAAAGTATATATATCTTCATTACTCCATTAGTGTGAGTTAAAAGTCACCAATTCCAGTATGACTTGAGTAAAAGTCTTAAAGTATCTGATTCGAACAGTACTTGAGTGTTTAACTCATATTGAACATCGGCTTAAAGGTTTAGTCGGCTCAAAGCTAAGACCGGTGGTAGACAAAGTATACAAACCATGTACTTGAGTTAAGTAAATTACTCCAGTTAACGTAAAAGTGCTCCCTTCAAAAATTTTAGCTTGAGTAAAAGTACTAAAGTATTCACCTTCAAATGTACTTAAGTACTGTAATATATTATTACTATAATGTTCCTATTATCATTTTTGTCACAAGATTTTTTGCATAATCAACTCAGTTTATGTGAAAAGTCTAAAAAGTCGTGAAAAAGTTACTCTCAGCACACCGATTTATTAATAGAATGATATTAATGAGTCAAACATTGATTGATATCTATTACAATTATCATGAGCCCAAAACCTCCTTTTTAACTAATTAAAAAAATTGTGAAAATAAGTTTGAGTCGGAAAGTTCTTACATCATTTATTCCTCTCTAAATGTTCTGCTTGCTGTTAAACTGACGCTGAAATGTATGTTGGAGATAAGGAGATACCACCAAGAGCCAATCAAAACGGGTTCAAAACAGAGCATGCGCTCGACACTGATTGATGGATTTCTGCGTGTTTTTATCCACTCATAAATAAAAAAGAACAACTGATTTTGCGAAACGTGAAAAAGTAAGAAGTACGATATTCGAAATGTAGTGAAGTTTAATGTCTCCCCAAATAGAAATACTTCAGTAAAGTACAGATACACGAAAAAAGCTACTTAATTACAGTAACAAATTACATTTACTTCATTACTGTCCACCACTGACCAAGAAATATGTTAGTGAAAAGGCAAAAACAGTCGATTTGTGAGGTTTTATTTCCTAAAATACAAACCAAATTGTACCCTCAACATTGCATTAACCAAAGATCAACACAACAGTCTGTTCATCGTGTCCAAACTAATCAAATTACAGCATGTCAGAAAGTAAAATTATTATTTAATGCACAAATGAAATCAAAGTAATTTTTTGATGAAGTCAAACCAAATATTCAGAGCTGACTGACTGAATTGCAAAACGTAATTGGTAAAGTTAATTTTCAATTAAAATATAGTGAAGTAAAAAGTACATCCATTGAATTAGTTGAGTTGAGAATTAAAGTTGCATATATTTTTGATACTTAGTAAAACTAACAAGTAGCCAAAACATTATTTAAGTACAATAACGAGGTGCTTTGACTCAAATACTTTACACAACTGCTGAATGGACAAAAAGAAATGTTGGTTAATTATTTTATAAACAGTAAGTGACCGTGTGTTTGTGCAAATTGCATGTGCATTAAATTTTTTTCCCATTACATTTCAGATTTTTACGTTTTCTTCTCTAGTTCGTCAGACTCAACTTTGAGTCTTTTATTAAAATTGCATAAGTTCCTTGGATACATAAGAAAAGGTATCATTTTGACTATGAGTTTTATTGGTTTATAAACAGCGCATCAATTTAGAACAGTGATTAAACCGAGTTGAACTGAAATTTCCTACGGTTTAAGCAACTCAAATCTTCCAGCCAATCACAATCGAGCATCCAGACTTAACAGTGTATATGGTGTATACAGTGAGGAGGTTGAACCCCTTTTGAAGACACAGAGAAGACCCACTACCAGCACACATTCACCACAGGTCTCCACGAAAGCTTCTGAGGAAATACTAAAACTAGAATGATGTCAGCTCTTGGACAAGTTCCTGTCCTGATTTTCTGTCTTTGCAAAGGAGCTTTTAGTGTGTATGGAGGATTTCAGGGATTGATCTCATCCCGAACATAAAAGAGAGACCAAGATTGAAGCAGGGTTTTGTTGTTTGTTTGTTGTTGTTTTGATCTTTAAGCAGCTTTGTATGTATACTAGGTAGAAAACGCTGACACTGGAGACTCCTTCCAAAAAATTAGCATTTTACTCACAGAAACTTTTAGCAAAGCGATGCAGTAATTTGCATTCCATTTATTGGGTTTCTTTTGTGTGTTTTTTTGTGTGCAATATCATCTTACCAGTTCCTAAAGTGCGAGTCGTGGTGTACTCCATCTGTTCCTTGCTTCCAGAGGAGAACGAGGACGTGGTGAGGAGCGTTTTCACGCTCACCGAGCAGGACAACTCCAAACTACAACCTTTCACGTATGTGAAAATGTAAAATGTATTTGTTTTTGGCGTGTCAGTTTGTGTTTCTTGTGTCCCCTCAGTTTCAGACTTCAAATTTTACCATGTGTGTTTTAGAAAAAGCTATATGTATGCTATTACTTATGGCTCATGTGTTTTTTATGGTTTTTCCTTTAATTATGTGTGCATTGGAGCGTGTGTGTGTGTGTGCGCTATTGTATATAGCCAATAGAAATTTGTGTATTTTTATGTGTGTGTGTGTGTGTGCGAGAGAAAGAGAGGGTGAAAGAGAAAGAGATGATCACTGTATATGGCCAACAGAAATTAGTGTATTTGTGTATGTGTGTGTGTGTGTGTGTGTGTGTGTGTGTGTGAGAGAGAGAGAGAGAGAGAGAGAGAGAGAGAGAGAGAGAGAGAAAAGAGAGAAAGATGATCACTCTATATGGCCAATATAAATTAGTGTATTTTTGCTGTGTGTGTGTATAATTATCACTGTATATGGCCAAAATAAATTTGTGTATTTTTGCTGTGTGTGTGTGTGTGTGTGTGTGTGTGTGTGTGTGTGTGTGTGTGTGTGTGTGTGTGTGTGTGTATAATTATCACTGTATATGGACAACATAAATTAATGTATTTTTGCTGTGTGTGTGTGTGTGTGTGTGTGTGTGTGTGTGTGTGTGTGTGTGTGTGTGTGTGTGTGTGTGTTTTTCAGGCTTAGCCCGCCATCTTTCCCACTCTGTGATAAAGATGAAGGCAACAAAGTGGTTGAGAAGGCAGACTTTTTCCGGCTCCAAACTTCCGATCAGAGTAACGGCTGCTTCTTAGCCGTCCTCACACGCCAGGTTTGTTCCAGACATCATGCACGTATAAGCAAAAGTCTACACACCCCCTGTGAAACCAGGATAAATCAGATCCTAGCAAAACATTTCCACATTCAAGGTAAGAATTATTGTGTACAACGCCGTTGCAGACGATCAAACTGACGGATTTAGAATAAATAGGTTCCAATCAATCAATCAATCAATCAATCCTCAAGCTCATGGAAAAGCAGTAATTCTGGTCAAGTGCAAATAAGCTGTCCTTGTGGGAGTTTGGTAGCTCAGTGGTCAAGATGGTGGACAGATCCAAAGGATGTGAGCTTAAATCCCGCTATGCTGCTGCTCAGGAGCTGGTAAACAAGGGCCTTAACCCCCAACTTCTTAGTTGTATGAATAAAATAAGAGTATATCCTATTACCCTGGCATTAGCTGTACCATTGAACATGGTAAAGATGGTCTTTAACAAGTGGAGAAAGCCTGGCTTAGCGTCCAGAGAACAGGACGTCCTTCCAAATCTGATGAGATGACAAAGAGGAAACTGGTCAAGGAGGCTATCAAGGGGTTTTACAACATCATTCCATGATCTGCAGACTTTTCCATCAGGCACTGGTTGTTCCCTAGATGTGGCATCTATCTGCAATATGCTTTATTTTTTTTAGTGTTGTGGGGCAGGGTGACAAGACAGAGGGGGAAACATCTAAAGCTGCAGCCACACTAGACTTTCAGCATGCGAAATTCCTTTCGGATACCTGCTGCGAATACGGATGGCGGCCGGATATGACTTTGTTGAAATAAAAAAGAAATCAGTCTGTATGTGTACGCAGAGACAGCAGGCAGCTTGTTTTGTTTTTTTCTTTTTCAATTGAGTTTATATTCTGTAAAAGATTTTCTATTCTGTTAAATAGAACAGAACAGTGCGATGGCACTAGAATCTGCTTGTACTTGGAGAGTTCACGCTGTGCTCTATCGATCTTCTTCCTCTCACTTGATACAAACTGGCACTGAGATCACATATATCATCCATTCGCCCCACAAATGTATGGAAATTGTATCATGGCCTGATGAGACCATAATTGGAATTTCTTTGACTGTAATTGTAACAATTAAGAATGTAGCCTCCTAATTTATATTAAGTCCCCCCTCCACAACACCCCACTACAGGAAGCCACAGTGGCTTTCTGTAGCTGCCAGCATAAGATTTTAATGCTGCTCGCTTACAAAAAAACAAAAAAACACACCAGCACCCACCAGCCTCAATACACCATCTTTTAGGGTCTCTCCAGGACATAATTATTCAAGATTCTTCTCTGTTCTGGCATTAAGTCTATAGCAGTACTTGTATTGCATTTCTAACTAGACTTTATGAACAAAATATTGGGAAACCTAACATTTCCAGCCAAATGTGGTTCTTTCCCAAAATGTTACCTCAGAGTTGGAGGCACACAATTTTATAAGACGTCTTTGGATGTGCTAGCATAAAATCTTCCCTTCACTTGAACTATAAGACCCAACCCTGTTCCAACAGACAATGCAAAAACCCAGCACCATGAAGATATGCTTTACATCGGTTGGAGTGGAAGATCTCTTGCTGTAGAGCTCTGACCACAACCCTATTCAACCCGTTTGGGATGAATTGAAAACCCAGGCCTCCTCATCTCACCTACATTAGTACCTGTCTTTACTTACGTCCTTGTGGCATAAATCTCTACAAAGTCTATTGGAACGTCCTCCCAGAAGAGTGGAAATTCAATGTAAAATGGGATGTTAGAAAGCACATACCAAACTTATGTTCAAGCATCCACACACTTTACCGTATAGTGCATGTTTTGTTAGAAACCTCAAAGCACTTCTGTATGTTGCTTTGAATACGGGTGTCTGCCTACTGCCATAAATGTAAATGCAAAGAGAAAACAAGCAAAAGAACATCACTTACAATGAAGCATGGTGGTGGCAGCATCATAATTCTGAGGCTGCTTTTCTCCCTGAAGAGCTCTATGTACCAGTCAGCTTGGGCACAGAATCTCTTAAATATGCTAGTAAGCTGAAGATGAAGAGGACGTTCACCTTTCAGAATCCAAAAAGATTAATGTTTTGGAATGTTCTTTTACCCCCCAGTTTGGTTTTCAGTGGCATTGTACAGGCTGCAATTGTTTTTTTGCATTCAAGGTAGAAATGTTCTGATTTATTCATTTATTTTTTTCAATTTTTTACAGAAAAAACTGTTCTTTTAACAGGGCTGTGTAGATTTGTGTACACACACACACACACACACACACACACACACACACACACACATTGCAATTAGTCATACTGTTCTCGTGTGTGTATATTTCAGGCAATTTACATAATAAGCATAAATATAAATTAGCTAAATTAGCAAAAGTGTATTGAGGACTTATTTGTGATTACATTTATGCACAAGGGGGTAAGCAATTATAAACAAAAAAAAAAAACCCAGAAAAAATTGCTAATTGCTTGTGTGTGTGTGTGTGTGTGTGTGTGTGTGTGTGTGTGTGTGTTTGCTCAGAAGGTATTGATTAATTTCCCATAGCAGCAGCTTTGTGTATAATTCCAATCACAAATTCAGATTACAGTCTGAGGTAAAACTGTAACAACGTTTAGAGAGAAAAACGTTCATATCTGCGAGAACGCACTGTACGTGAAAACAGGAACGTACGAGTGTTCCACAACATGAAAGGTAACCGAGTTCATCTGATTTCATCCTTTTATCAGTGCTGCCAGCGATTGAACTCCAGACCGTTGAAATTCTCTCTGACAAAAAGGCTAAAGACGCGATTAGCACCAAAGGGGTGCGAAGACGGCTCAAGGTTGAGAAAGAACGAAGCGGAGAAGAGAAATAATGCGAGACAGATATGTGGGAAGATCAAGAGAAAGAAATGGAAAAAAATAGACAGGTTTAGTTGAGTATAAATAGAGAAGATAAATAGAAAGACACTCATACAAACAAACAAACCCAATTGGGAAAATCATTGGATCAACATGGCACCATAAGAAAATATTTTTGGGACTAGCATGGAAAAATATACACTTTGATACATTATTATGGCAAAATGATATGGCATAAACATGATATGGGTAATGTGAGACACTGCATGGCAGTATTGGAGAATTTGATGGATGGCCTCAGCAAAATGAGAAAATTTGCTGGATTAGCGTAGCAAAAATGGAAAATCTGAGAATGAAAAATGGTGATATTTCATAGTAGGAAAATGTCATGGATTTCTTCAGCAACAATGCAAAATGAGATGTATGGTTTAAAAGGACCAAATAGGCATAGCTAGAGTATAGTAAAGCCTAGCGAAATGTGCTAAATTAGCAATGCAATGTGGGAAAGTTTGGTGGTTTTACATGTCCAGCTTTGTACTAGTCATATCAATGAACTAGCATGCATTTTCTCATGAATTGTACACAAATATATTCAGTGGCACAACAGAATTGCAGAATTTGTTGAATTATCATGGGGAAATGAGACATTTTGATGCATTAGGATGTCAAAATGAACATATAAATATATAATACAATAAACATATTGTATTAGCATGAATACATAGGAAGAATTTGAGGGATTAACATGGAGAATTGAGGAGGTGGGTAGCATTTACATAGAAAACTAGCTAAGTCTGATGCGCTAGCATTGAAAATGTGAAAATTGATTGCGTTAGCATGAACAAGTGGGGAAAGTCTAAAGCATTAGCATGGCTAAATGGCTAAACCTGATGCACTAGAGTTAAATCATTGTGTTTTTGTTGGGTTTTTTTTCCCAGATTTTTTTTCTCAGGTACCACTGAAAGGCGGCAACCAAACCATCACACCACACTTTGAATGCTAAAACTCATCCAAAAACCTCGTATCCACCTGTAACCCTGCATATGTACATCATTCAAACTCTCTGTTTGAACGCTTTTCATTGTTTTTGTTGTTGTTTTTGTCCATGTGTGAAATGATCTCACATTGCGCACATCAATCACGTTCGTTTCCGTCTCGACGCACCTGAAAATGTAATCAAAGCAATTTTAACGGCTGCATTCTCTCATTCTCTCTCTCCTTCTCGAACACATTCTGCGGTAAAAGCGAAGCAATAAAGATTATCGTGGTGCACTTAAAAAAAATGCCTCATAAAATCGCAATTAGGCGCAAACTCGGAAACTCTACCCGTTCTCCAAAATCGGTTCCCGCTTAAACCGTAGTGTACAGTGCAGGGCTTTTATAGCGCCTCTGCACCCGAGGCCAATAAAATGCACTTTACTACACAAATGGAGAGGAGGATGAGCCTAATTCACCCAAGTAGAGTGATAAAAATCTTGTGAGTGTCTAGAATTTTCCAGGGAAAACCATTTCTAAAATGCCGCTAGCAAAAGTATCGGGACACCTGATTTTTTCACAACTTGGAAGCACACAATTGTAAAGAATAGCTTTGAATATAATAGCATGAAATTTTCCCCTTACTTAAGACCCAAACCTGTTCCAGTATAACAATGCCCCTGAGCAGAAAGTATATATATTAGGGATTTGGTTTCAATTTTATGTCACATACAAATACATACATGCAGTGAAATGCTTTATACGACCGTTCAACATTTGAGCATAAAAAAAAAGAATAGAATATAAGGATTAAAAATTAGGATAAGTAGATAAATAAAAAAGTATTAACTATAAAAAATATAGACAATATATGTATATGCGTATGGCAGATATTGACAGTAGAAATTGAAGTGATTTATTATGATTGTCCTTAAAGTGTCCATATGCAGAATGCAGTATTTTACTAACAGATCTGAGTGAAATGTTGCGATATCTGATGATTTGGTCTCATTTCTGCATGCTACACTCTTTTACAACATCGTAAATTTAGGACTTAATGGTTAGATGCTAGTATGCTAACTCGCAGCCCTCGGTCATTACCATTACATTTGTCAGTTGCCTAGAAACTGCAATTGTCATGACTTGAACCACTTCCTAAACAAACCTGACGACGGTTTATTTCTTATTTATTTGTTATTTTTTTAACCTTGCGTTGGTCCTTGTTATGTTTGACAAATAACTGACCGGTTTTGTGACTTCATGGAGAGAAAAAAGAGGGAAAGAGGGAGGACATATAGAAGGATATATTAAATAATTTATTGTTCGCTTGTCTTTCTGAGTTAGCATCAACACGGCAAGACATCACAACCCCAACACATACACAGGCATGTGGACACACTCTGTAAGGAAGATTGAATTATTCACACTGAGTGGGTAGATTTCCGCTGAGACAGCAGGTGACCCAGCAGGCTACACACACACACACACACACACACACACACAGCTGGCTTTGTGTAAAGATTACAGTTCTAATTAGCATCTTAAATGATGTACTTTGTGTATTATCAGTATGAGAGCAGAGTTCACACGGAGAGACTGATGTGCTAAAGGAATCAAGTGTTGAAAGCTGGAGATGTTTGCACTTCTAGGGTCACAGCCTTCAACAGTATGTCAGACACAAAAACATCAGATTAGCACTTTTCTTTTTTCAAAATGGCTGACACACAGGATGAGATTTTTATAAAAATCTTATCAGCCTTCTTGTCTATGGTACACCATTTCTAGAATTCTACTTATATCTATTTCCAGTAATGCTGAGGGCACACAATATGACTGACATTTTTTGGTATAATGAAGTAACTGCTTCGCAAGAGTTAGCTAAAGCTAAAGTGCGAGGTGCTATCAAAAAGTTTTGAGAACTAATGCCGCTACCTGGTTCTATTCCGACCTCGTGCGCTACCACGTCTGCGATTTCATCATGGAGAGAAAGTCGGAACAAAGAGCAAACGTGAAATTCTGGGCAAATCCGCCACAGAGACCTTTGACATGACGTACGCTTGACAACATACTGCACTAAGGCTTTCAAGGTGGTTTGAGTGGCATGCACACTTCAAGAGCAGAAAAGAGATCAGGAAGACCTTCGACAAGCTCAACCCCCAAAAAATGACGAAACAGTTCGGCAACTTGTGCACGATGATCGACCACTGATACGAACTGTTGAGATTTCTGCTGCTCTGTGAAAAGAAATTACAACTTTAAAACCCGAATCTGATTGGCTAGAATCTTCTAGAACAGCATCTACAACTGTGGATCAGGAAGGGAGTCAAATTATATAAATCATACAAATATTTGATGAAGCTTTCTGTAAGGAGATGTTTAGAAGGAGAAGGAGTCTCCAGTGTCACATTAAGCTTGAGTACAAGGACTTTCTTTCTTTTTTTTTCTTTCTTTTTTTTTTGACATGATTGCCTTAATAACTTATGTGGTTGTAGCTGTAAGTGATAACAGGAAATGGCTTGTTTCTCCGGTATATACGGATAATTTAACTGTAAACTGTAAGGCATTGCTTTAGTATGAAAGGGAAAGAACACTACGAAATGTGTTTTTACAGGAAAATCATCTGTAAATTGAATAAAACAATTGATTCAAACTGGCCTCGAAGTATGTAATGTGCAAATGTACCACTTCATCCCCTCAACAGCCCAAACCAGAAGTGACCGAGACGCCACAGGAAGTGATAGCTCGCGCCGCGGCTAGGGGCTTGCTGGACGGGATCCTGCCGACTCAGCCGAGCAAAAAAAAGGGGCGTGGCAGACCGATTCGAAAAGGTCTCAGGCAACAATCTCGCCGTCGAAACAACGCCTATGTCAGCAGCCAGACGCAGTCTCAGAACCAGGAGGTGAAAGGGAATAGTTCGGCCCCGGTGACGGTAAAAGAGAGGACAAACTTCACACACTCGCCTCAGGGTAACACAGTCTAACACATATTTGAGAACTGGCGCCCCACAGTTGTCTCACAGTGTCTCATTTGCTGTTTTTCAGTTTAATTATAACAAGCAAATTCATTTCAAACAATCCTTCTCAATCTTTTCCTGAAAATCTGTTTTTGCCGTTTTCTCATCTCCAGGAAAATGCAAACACTTTTCCATGCACGCAACCACGACCGTCTCCAGTCTAAACTCTGCCTCCCTTACCACTGGACCCACCTCCTCCTCCTCCTCTACAGGCCTCACCATGTTCCATACAAGTTCAGCCTCCTCGATTACAGCCCCTGCTTCATCTACACCATCCAATACATCACACACCTTCTCCATCTCTACCACAGACGCTACCCCTCTCAACACACGTGCCGCCTCGTCCAGCAACAAACTTAGCGTCACCTCTTTAACCAAGAGCCCCACGCCGTCCCACAGAGTCCCCAATCGAACCGGCGGCCGCCGAGGTGCTGTTCCTGCGGTTCCACCCCCTGCCCCACCCAAAGGCAGACAGGAAATCCTGCATCCCGTACTGATTTCATTTCCTCCCATTCAGTTCCCAGACCTGTGTTCTGTATCTGTTCCGGTCAAGATCAAACCTCCGCTTTTGCACCAAAGCTGGAGGAGCTGGTCACGCCCTGCCCCGGTGACAGGCACACGATTCAGGGGTAGCATCTCTGACACACAACCACTTTTATAGCCATGTAATATTGCTAAAAAAATACACTAAATGACTATTTTTTCTATAATAATAATAATAAGTATCTGTTTTATTCACTCTTGTATATACACTATCATTTTGCGAAAAAAAAAAAAAAAACTGAATTAAACCTTTAACACAGCTGCATTTTTTTGAAATGTCTTTATTAGCACAGGGACATCATGGACATTAATACGCTGAGATTCAGGGACACAGGTGAGTTACAATCTGCTTATAAACTGTAAGAAGCCTTTCTTTTTTTTCCCCCTTGCCACACCTCTGGGGCTCAAGCTTTATTCAGAAACTTGGGGTTTATTATAGGATCAAAACGTACTTGAAACAAATTAATAAGAGTGAGTGAATTACGCAACAGAGTGTACGTGTTTTTTTTTTTTTTATCGGAATTTTAAAACAGCTGGACGTGGCCACACCCATGATTCGCTTAGAACACGCCTATATATTCACCACAGTAACATTAATCATTCTTTACATTTGATTACGTGTCCATTGTTGCTTAGCGTAGTTGTTAGGGAAGAGTTACACACGGGTTTAAAAGGAAAGTCTGTTACTTTTACATGTCGAAATCGTCCACGTGTTGGTCAACCACATCAACAACAGTGTCGTCCATACACTATATGGACAACAGTATTGGGACACCTGACTTTTCCAGCCATATGTGCTTCTTCCTCAAACTGTTACCAGAAAAGGTTTGAAGCACACTATAGAATAGGACGTCCTTCGATGCAGTAGTATTACATTTTCCATTCAATTGAACTAGGAGACCCTAACCTGTTCCAGAATAACAATGCTCCTGTGCACCAGCTAAATGAAGATACTTTACATGGGTAGGACTTTGAGATCTCCTCCTAGTGCTATAAAACCCTACTGAACACATTTAGGATGAATTGGAATTCTGATTACACTCCAGGCCTCCTGCTGACTTTATTCATACTTTATTGTGGCTGATCTAGTGGAAAATAGAAGAATTGAGTTTAAATCTTATAGTGAGGTGTCCACAATCCTTTGTCCATATAGTGTATGTTGGTCCAGTTGTCTTCTTGTAATTCGCACCAGGACTGTAGCAAAGCTCAGGAAATGCAACAATACACTACTTCTCCAGTAGGGGGCTCTGAGAGAAGTGCAGTTTACGAGACGGATCTTGTGCTACATCACGTGCTACATTGATGCTTGTTCTCCAGGGAGAGATTTTGGGAGTAGAGGTGGTCTGACACCCCTGGACATACGTTATTTTACCCATGTGCAATCGGTTTCCCAACCGAACCTGGCCGCCTCGACGTTTCATTTCATCTCACTGACCGTAAGTCACGGCAAAGTCTCGAACCAAGGCTCACAGGCCCAGACGTCCAGAACAGGCGTGAATTTTAACATTATCATGACATCAGACACGAAAAAAAAAAAAAGTTTCTTCACCGACATCAACATGATGGTAACGGAGCAACGCGCAGCTCACACTGTGTGTCTGTCTGTGGCTTGAGTGTAATTGTGTGGTTTGTCCAAGGCATGCTTCATGGAGTCCAAAAATCAACGAATGAAGCTTCACCCCTAAGGTCATCTCTTCCTTCTTACTTCCTGTATTTTTTTGTTTCTCCTTGGCTGTACAGAGTTATACGTTTGTTTTTATTTACGCGTCCTGTCGGTGGTCGTAGGCCGAGCAACGGCGTCATTGGTGGGGCAGCTCAGGGGCGGGTTTCTTTTTCAGAGTGTCTATGATGGACTGGACGCCGCGCTTCACGCTGGTGGTCACACGGCGTGTCACCGAGTCCGAAGACGACGGAGAAGAACAGGTGGAGGACTTCTGAGAGACCAGGCATTTCTGATAGCGTAGCTGGAGAAAGAGAGAGAAACAGAAAGTCAGAACAAAAGGTTAGTCCTGTAGCTCCAACTCAGCTATTATTGTTTTAGGGTTTGTGCCATAAGTATTGGCACCCTACAGACCAGCACATATATTCCTATACGAACAAAACAAAGTCAGTTAACTCTAGTGAGTGAGTGTGTGTGTGCAGGATGATCTATCAGATGTCGTGTGTGTGTGTGTGTGTGTGTGTGTGTGTGTGTGTGTGTGTGTGTTTGTGAGAGAAAGGCTTACCATGCAGGCAGACTGCATGGCTTCGGACACACTCCCAGCATTGGGCTCACACCAGAACACGTGACACTGAAAGTGCTGGTTGCCCGAGTCCATGATGAAGGCGAACGTGTGCACGTCACGCCCGACGCCCATAAACGACAGGAAACGCACACGGCACTCCACCAGAACTTCCTCCTCCTCCTCCTGCAAATACACACACATTTGAGTGGGTTGCTGCATTCATTTGATTGCATCTTTACATTTTCTTGCTGTTTTGTTAAGGCCTGCTTCCCTCTCCAAAAAGCGATGGAGGTGCACATCCCTACTACACACGCATCTCGAATAATGTGCATTGCTGAAGAAAATGACCTTCTCTTTGATAACGCTGACTGTCGCCTCTTCCACATTCAGCAGCACTGCGGTCCAATCATCCTTCCCCGTGGATGACACCAAGCTATCAATCGCTCCATTTATAATGTCCATCCCTGCCAGACAGAGAGAAGGAGAAAGAGAGTGAAATTGTGTATATGCATATGTATTTGTGTGTGTATGTATGTATGTGTGTGTTACCTATGGGACGGGACACAGAGGTCATTCCCAGGTAAAGAACACGAAAGCTCTGTTGTAGTTCGGTCTTTGGTGTGGGAAAGTCTACTGAGAGAAAACACACCCACACATGACTGAGAACATTTCAGAGCTGCACAAAGCACTACTTACTGAAAGAAGGACAAAAGGAGGGAAACGAGGAGCTGGTCGAATAAACTAAATATTTGTTTTTAAAAGGCTGAAGAAAAAAAAAGAAAGAAAGAATAAACCAAGTTAAGGAGGAAAAATGTAAGAAAGAAAAAAGTACAAACATATGAAAAAAATAGATGAATGAAGGAAGGAAGGACATGCAGCAAGGAATGAAGGAAGGAGGAAAGGAAGGAGGAAAGGAAGGGAGAATATGCAAGGAAGGGAGTGCAGGAATGAAGGACAAGAAGAACAGAAAGGAAGGAAAGAAGGACATGCAGTAGGGAATGAAGGAAAGAGGAAAGGAAGGAGGACATGCAAGAAAGGGAGTGCAGGAATAAAGGATGAGAAGAACAGAAAGGAAGGAAAAAATGGCACAAATGAAGGACATGCAGTAAGGAGAGTTCAAGAAAAGGAAGGCAGAAAAAAGATAAAGAGGACAAAATGAAAAAGTTAAAAGCGTGGAAAAGATGAACAAATCTTAAGGGAGCTCATCTTTAGCATTCAGTTCCTTTTCTTCTCAAGTACACACTCTATAGGGCGGTAAATCCTGCCGCGCCGTTACCTTGTAGCGGGACGTCGGTACTGGACAGGGACGAGCCGCTCGCCGTTTTCCCGTTCTTCTTCTCCGCCATAATCTGCAGGAACGCAGCGCACAGATCAGCCCTCGTAAACACACACTTCACACAAGTATACACTTGGGACATCACAAAACACAGACTTCTCCCGTAAATGCTAATGAACATCTATTAAAAAAACACACTGTTCAACAAATCACTGTTACTTTATAAAACATACTCACAAACCGATGAGTATTCTGTACTAGAGCTGTACTAAAATCTATAACCCCCAAAAACTGCCCCAATACAATATCCTCAGCCCCCCATAACCAATGTGAAACATTTAAAAAAAAAATACAACTTATAAGTTTAGGTTCGACCATTAGATATATTTTATAATCACAGTAAGGCCATAATGCAAAATCCACCAACCCTCCCTCCCCAATTATTGCCCCTTTGCCTAAGAGAGCACGTCCATAATTCATAGCCGCCCCCCCATCTTCCTGCCGCCGCCCCCCTCCACCATGGACCTTTATCTCATTTTCTTTTCCGAACAAAAGAAGGCGTCTCACCCGGAGCAGATCTGATTCAGGCTGGCAGCGATGGCTTCGGCAGAACTGTCACACTGGAACACGTGACATTTCAGCACATGTGTGTTTTTATCCCGAGCCACGTACGCGAAATCCCTACAAAAAAAAAAAAAGAAACATCATTATTTGATCAGTGACCAGAAACCAAACCAATCCTTATCGCCAAATCATGTGTCTATCCATACTGCAACTTCATCTCAACATTTACTGAATGCGTCAAAGGTATCTAAAGCTCTAAATATACCCCCAAGCACAACGTTGAATAGGGATACTAAGTAAATCCCAGTGCACTTTGGGATAACACACACCACCGCCATGCAAACTGAGAATATCTTTTCAAGTTTATTTTGTGCTCTAAATATGGCATCCCTATACACCATCAGTGCTTTTAACTCCAGAAGTGTAACTCCCTACTGGGTGAGATGAATCATTTCATGTGTGAAGTTGTTAGGATGCAGAAATAAGTCACAGACGAAGTGTCAGAAATACGAGGTGTGTGTAGGATTTTCATTGTTCACGTCTCGTATCGAATGCCGGACGTATCCCGCTCTCTACTGCAGAAACGTTGATCCGTCCTGCCTTTGCCCATGTAAAGTTTGATCAGTTTCAAACCGCTACAACAGGCTTGAACGATTCTGCCGTCGGTTGCAAAAAAGGTTAATCAATTCTCCCTGTTTCCACAGAACGACTGATCAATGCCCCTCTTTAATACAGACGATTTGCCCAAGCCTGACCCTTCCCACTGAATGTTTCAGCAATCTCACCTCTTGCACTATTGCAAGTAAAACATGCAGAAAGTCCTGCCAAACATTCCCTCAGCTTTGCCCCTTCATACTGAAGTTTTAGCCAGTCCTGGCTCCTCATGCAGAAAATTGGACCAGTTCTGCAAAACATTGAGCAGCTCTTACCTCTCAATCTTAAAGTCTACTCAGTGCTGGCTTCTCCTGCAGAAAGTTTGTCCAATCCTGCCCTTTCTTGCAGAACCGTTTAACCAACCTCACCCTCTCCCATAGAAGTTTCAACCAAACCTGCCAACTACTGCAGAAAATCTTCAACCAATCCTACCTGCTAACATTTGAAACAGGTTCTACTCTTTAATACTGCAATCTGACCACCTTTTTCACATTGAGTTAGACCTCTAACTCGAGCCCTAGAAGCTCCAAGTCCTAAATATATTCACTAAAAGATGCTGCGAAGATCATAGCACATTAAACGTAAGCAGAATGAAGCCAAATTTCCCAATGAATAGACCGCCAAACGCAAATAACAACATAACCGATCAATTATTCATGCCGTGAAATCAAATATGCATAGAGTGAGCCCGTAGTGAAACACTTGTAATGGGAAAGGCTGCTGAGTACTGAAGAAATCTGGGTGTAAGAGCCACTCCGAGCCTGAGAAATAGAACGAAAAAGCAGAAATGCTACAGCAAGTAAAAATAAATACTAAATAAAACGCAACCGAGTGTGATATCATAGTCAATGGTATATAATCTCTATAGTGTTTGTCAATCATAACTAAGGTTGTACCTATAAAATACAAACTCTTTTGTTATATTATGTAATAATATTTATTATATTTATTTATAATGGTGGTCTAGTGGTTAGGATGCGGTGGAAAGCTTCAAAACCTTTTTATCTTCTGACTTTCCCAAAAAACTTGCAGTGCAATGCACAAAATCTAGTCAGGACTTACAATCTTAATTCTAGCGCTAAAAATCTTATTGATCTGAATAAAATACTATGCAAGAGCAGATTTGAGGTTATAATTGTTTTAAGATCTTTTTTTTGCTTACTTAGATAGTAAAATGTAAAAATTTGAAGCTTAATTACTTCAGAGACGTCATTTGAGGTCTCGTATTTTTTAAGGTCGCCCAGTAAAAATGCTTAATAATCACACAGGACTTGTTCATTAGTATTATTTATTCCGAATGTTTGATGTAGCAGTAAGTTTTTGAATCGTAACTACTGCGTGCTACAAGACTTCAAGTCTTCATTTGAATAAATAACGTGACGATACGGATTGACGCGTGATCTTGGTTTTAATAGTGATCTTGTTTTTAAGTTGAAATGCTATGTTTTATATAAAGACAAAATATATAATGACGATTCTTAAATTAAAAGAAATTCAATTGTTTAGTTGCTCTGGTTTTCAGATCTTTTTACACAAATTAAGAAAAGCAAACTGTTTAGAAAATAAGCTGGTTTTAAGTTATTTAGACTAAATTGACTACTTGGTATAAATGTTTTAATGCTTATTTTGAGATTTTTTCTAAAAACCTAGATATGTTTTTTGAGTTTATTTGACTTGTTTCTACAGTAGTCTGTATCTGATTTATTTCTCATATTTAGACTGTTATTTTTAGCAGTGTGAAGACTCCTTCCGTAAATGTTTATCACGTTTGAGAAATCAACAGCGCTGTGTAGCGTAAAGAGGAAAAAAAATAACACAAGAACAGAGAGTCTACTGTTCATTTGAGTGCGAGCTTCTGATTGGGCAAACGATTATGACTTCGTAGCGGGGAATATATTTACTGGACTCGTATTTACACGTTTCTTCTATTTACGGGTGTCTCCGTAGCTCTCGCACAAACACGCTCGGTAACGAAGAGGGAATACTTCTCCTAAGCAAACACTACAAATTCAGCAGACTTCAAAGCATGCACTGAATTATGGGATATCCGATGGGACACCGAGTTGCACTCGTACAAGAGTGGAAATCTAACCTAAATACACAGCGGGAACAAGAAACATCCATCTTGTTAACTGTGCAGTGTGTGTGTGTGTGTGTGTGTGTGTGTGTGTGTGTGTGTGTGTGTGTGTGTGTGTAGGATAAGTGACACACACTGCAGCAGCACCTGCCTAGAAGCAACTGTGTTTGGAACTTCAGTTTAGGTAGATAGAGAGCAGGGAAAAAAACACAAGAAACTGTGTGTGTGTGTGTGTGTGTGTGTGTGTGTGTGTGTGTGTGTGTGTGTGTGTGTGAAGACCTTGGCTTTATCGCTGTACCCTCGTGCTGTATTTATGACTCTATTACCCACCATGTCTCTTCTTAATTGTACAGTCGAATTTAAAGTCAATAGTCCAGTGTGTGTGTACGAGATTTACGTGACTCCGGGTTTGTGAGCAAACTCGTCTTCTGGTTTCAGGAAGTGTTTGTGCTTGACAGACTGTAATATGAGAGAGAGAAAGAGATAGAGAAAGTGTGTGTGTGTGTGTGTGTGTGTGTGTGTGTGTGTGTGTGTGTGTGTGAACCTGAGTTTAAATCTCATCTGTCTGTTTACGTTCCATTACTGCACTTCCTCAGGGACACACTCTCATTACACTGCTACACACCTCGCTATTTGACAAGCTGAACACACACACACACACACACACACACACACACTATACTATTGAGATGCATTATATTACATGCACCATGTGTAGGTACAGCATCTAATTAAAAGGAAAAGAGAGAAGAAGTGAGAAGAAACTGTTGCCAATTTCGCGTAAACAGCATAAAGAGATCAAGGTTCTGAAACTTGCACAACTACGATAAGGAAAGGACGGAAACAACTAAATGCATGTTGTTATAAAAAAATACATCTTAAGCAGGTTAGTGTGAACCGTTGGAATATTATCTATAGAATAATGTTTATCTATTTATTGTTCAATTTCATGTTATGGAACATTTGTGCAACGTGTTCTAATGTTAAAGCAGCTGTACAGAGTCGTACCAAAAGGGGAAATTTCAGATGGAGTGAAAAGGAAAAGAAGGATTTGTTGAGATGGAAGAGGAAAAAAATGGATGTGGGAGGAAAGAAGACGAGAGAGAGGAGAAAGACTGAAGACGAGGTGGTTGAAAGAAGGGATTAGCGAGATAAGATGAGAAGAGAAGAAAAAGAGATGAGCAGAGGATGAGAGAGGGATTTGTGTATGAACGAATAAAGGAAAAGTGGGGAAAGAGAATTAAGAAAGAAAGAGGGAGAAAAGAAAACCTACAGGGAAATGAGAAACGAATAAGGAAGACGAGAGGAAGAGAAAAAAGGTGGTATGAGCAAAACAGGAATGAGGTTTAAAAGGGGGTTTGGGTTTAATATGTGTGTGTGTGTGTGTGTGTGTGTGTGTGTGTGTGTGTGTGTGTGTGTGTGTGTGAAAGAGAGAGAGAGAGAGACTGGATGTCAATCAGGCAGGCCTGCTAATCAATCCCTGAGTTCCGTTTATTTAGACATGTTCACCTCTGCGCCATCTCATCAATCACTATCCACATCCGTGTGCCCTCTCCAATCGTTTCTTTCCGTTCACTCATCTGCAGACATGAAAAAAAGAACTGCGAGCCTCGAACCCAAACTGCAGACGCTAAAAGCACAAACCAACATTTGTCACTGCTACATAAATTATGTAATAACGTTTGCTATAAAAAAAAAAGAGAAAAGAATCGCAGCCTTTCTTTGCACTGCGACACACTGAAGTACACAAAGTACCGAGGGAGAAACGGAGAGAGGAATTTGCATTTAAATAATCAAATAAAAAGAAAAGAAACGAGAGAAAAGGGAATTGCGAGAGAGAGAGAAAAAAAGGAGTGAAAAGTAGAGGAGAATGAATGATGAGGTGAAGACAGGGATGAAGGACAGAAAGAAAAGGAGGCAAGGAAAAGAACGTGAGTCATGAAAAAAGCTAAATGAGGAAGGACAGGTAGTATAATTGAGAAATACAGGAAAAGGGAAGGGAAGTAAAAGGAGTGGGGGGTATGGAGAGGAAAGTGAGGCAATGAATGGAGGAAGATGTCGTTGAGGAGGATGAAATGAAACTAGAATGAAGAGGAAATCATTATAAGAAGGGGGCTAGGAAGATACAGTCAAGAAGGAAGGAATGTGATGAGAGGTAAAAGGAAAGGAGGGAGGGATACGCATAGGAAATGTGGGAAGAAAAGAGGACGGAGATATAGTGGAGGAGGAAGCAAGAAAGAAAATGGAAAGTGCGAGGAAAATGAAGCAAACCAAAAAAATGGAAAGAAGATATCAGATAGAAAGGAGGAAATGCAAAGGGAAAATAAGGTAAATAATGGGAGGATAGAAAAGAGGAAGAGAGTATTAATTTATAGAGGTTAGGGTTCAGTACAGGAACTGTATTAATTACCTACTACAATAATTATGTCAGTTGAAGGTCCTTGGAAGGTGTGTGTGAGTGATAATCTGCCACGCTTTGTGGCATTAGGCTAATATCACTCCTCAATTACCCATAAAGATTGTAAAGTTGTTTACATGATACACTCATCTGCTCTCCTGTCGCACACTGCTCACCTCCCAGACTGTAAATCAGCCTGCACCTCATTACCCATGAGCACCCGCTCAGCACGTTCACACTACATCACCTAGAAACCCTAAAACATGCAACCAAGCATCTGCGTCATCTTGCTAGCGTGTCTCAAAATTGTAAAAAAAAAAGCCTGCTGTAAAAACAAACATGAAAATAATATTTTGGAAGTTGAAACAGATAAGAAAATGTTTTCCCCCCATTCGTCCTCTATTAAATCTTCCAGCCCTGTACTGTTCCTATTTTTCTTCCCCCATTTCCTTCCTTTGCTCTTATTTCCTTTTTTTATCTTTTCATACTCTTTATTTTCTCACCATAACATTGCATCATTTGCGCCTCCCTCTTCCTTATACTTAATCTCTTCCCTACTTTACTTCCTCTCCTCTGACTTTTTGCTTTTTTGGGACTCACCTTCCTTTCCTCAAGGCTAGTATAAACTTCCTAGCAGAGCTAAGCTACATGAATTAGGTTCAGAGTATAATGTGTAATCATCAACTTTAATGGTAGAACATCGTATTCCAGCAGAGGACCAACACATTCCCACATGAACATGGCTTTTTGGAGCATTGCACCATATAATATCAAAGACAGAAACATTAGCAAAAATGCTAGCCTACAAAAGATTCAGCAGGCTACTTTTTTAGCAGCTATTTTATAGATAGTGTTAAAACTTTATGTTGGTTGGCTCAAAAAAAACAGTTGCTGACATCACTTGATAATGTACCATGAGGTAAATTTGAAGGACTAAGCTAAAATATGTTTTCTAAAATCACAATGTATCATGAGGTAAATCTAAGGTACTAATCTTAGAAATGTTCTCGAACCTCAGAAGATACGATCTCATAATGTAAATCTAAGAAACTATGGTTAAAAAAAGGTCCCGAACAAAATGTGAACGTATCAAGCCAAAAAGCATAGCGTGATACTGTATTGTGAGGTAAATCTAAGCAACAAATCTAAGAGAAACAGTCATTAAAATCACATGATAAGATATCTTGAGGTAAATCTAAGTGACTAAGCTAAAGGAAAAAAATCTAGTTTTCTGTCCCTTTATCTAATTTTATGTCCAGTTAATGTTTTTTCCCTCAGAATTTGTTTTACAGCGAATAAAATGGCACGTATATGACACTTTATGTACTTTATTTTACTCAGTTTAATCAGTGTTTGCTTGTTTCCACATACCCATGACTTCCATGATTTATGCACAGTAAGCAGATAAAACAAAAGCATAGCTCCATTTAGGAGTTACATTTGTCCAGATTTCATTTAATTAAACCATCACGTTAAAGTGTAAACAAATGTTTGCGCATCGTGTCAAATTTAGCGACTGTAACGAGTGGCTAACGTTAGCCTGTCTGCCAGTTGTCTAGTCGAGCAGAGCGGTGTGAAGAAGAATTTTTTTCCAATGTGACTGATAAAAGAAGTTTGCATTTCTTTTGTTTGCAGATCAGTCTTTCCATGCATCATTATAGTAGTTACAGAGCACCCTCAAGGGTAACATTTAGAAAATGTATTTTTATACACTGCAGCAAACTAAGACTAAATGAATATAACTAGGTGGAGGATAAACCAGAATCCCACTTCTAATATATAATAAAATAGTTTGTCTGAAATGAGTATTAGAATACTAGTTCAGGGCAAAACAGGATCCACTTGCTTTGGATCTTGCATAAACATGTTCTAACTCTATAACTGTGCAATTTTCACAAAAAAGCTAACACCAAATGTTTCACACCTAATTTGCACTCAATATGAAGCATAGTTCTCACATTCTAAAATTATATATATTATATATTAAATTAGCTATATATATATAGAATTAGTTTTAAAATATTGGATTTAGGTATATTACATTGGGTTAAGGTAAGAATATTGGTTGAAAGTGATTACATTGAGTTAAGATTGAAATAATCTTAGGGATAGTACATTGAGTTACAATTTTGGTTTGGGTAAGTACACTGAGCAAGGGTTAGTACACTGGGTTAGGATTGGTACATTGTGTCAGGGTTAGTATATTGGGTTAGGGTTAGTATATTGGGTTATGGTTGGTTAGTACACTGGGTTAGGGTTAGTACACTAGGTTAGGGTTAGTATATCGGGTTAGGGTATTGGGTTAGGGTTAGTACACTAGGTTAGGGTTAGTATATCGGGTTAGGGTTAGTACACTAGGTTAGGGTTAGTATATTGGGTTAGGGTTAGTACACTTGGTTAGGGTTAGTATATTGGGTTAGGGTTAGTACACTAGGTTAGGGTTAGTATATTGGATTAGGGTTAGTACACTTGGTTAGGGTTAGTATATTGGATTAGGGTTAGTACACTTGGTTAGGGTTAGTATATTGGATTAGGGTTAGTACACTGGTTAGGGTTAGTATATTGGATTAGGGTTAGTACACTGGGTTAGGGTTAGTATATTGGTTAGGGTTAGTACACTAGGTTAGGGTTAGTACACTGGTTAGGGTTAGTATATTGGATTAGGGTTAGTACACTTGGTTAGGGTTAGTATATTGGGTTAGGGTTAGTACACTAGGTTAGGGTTAGTACACTAGGTTAGGGTTAGTATATTGGATTAGGGTTAGTACACTAGGTTAGGGTTAGTATATTGGATTAGGGTTAGTACACTTGGTTAGGGTTAGTACACTAGGTTAGGGTTAGTACACTAGGTTAGGGTTAGTACACTTGGTTAGGGTTAGTATATTGGATTAGGGTTAGTACACTTGGTTAGGGTTAGTATATTGGATTAGGGTTAGTACACTTGGTAAGGGTTAGTATATTGGGTTAGGGTTAGTACACTTGGTTAGGGTTAGTATATTGGGTTAGGGTTAGTACACTGGGTTAGGGTTAGTATACTGGGTTAGGGTTAGTACACTATGTTAGGGTTAGTACACTGGGTTAGTAGGTTTATAGTAAATGACAGCTCAATACTGTCAGAACAACTGCTATAGAAATCAATTTCTAACCACTTAAGGTCAGGAATTCAAAAGCATTTTTTAGTAATATATAGTAGAAGTATATGAGAGAGTCATATTCAATTCATATTTCATATTCATATTTCAAGTCAATTTCATAAAAGAAAATGCATTTGCATGGTACGTCATTGTACTATGGGTTATATCTCAAAATGAATCGTGCATCATTCCTTCCCTGCGATACACTCCGTCCCTAGGTGTTGTGTACTTCTGAGGCGTAGGGGGAAGTCAACAAGGGCACTCCAAAGCCCTGTGCCTACATAGAACGCGCTATCTCTCTCGGTTCTACTGACTCCACACTTTCTGAGGTCAGATTTATAGACACACTATGAGACAGTGAATTAATGAGAACAAGGATAAATCAGAGAGAGAGAGAGAGAGAGAGAGAGAGAAAGAGAGCACTGAGGTGAACCGAGGCATTCAGAAAATGTAAGGAATGAATAAAAATGATTGCCCGATACCTGTGTGTGTGTGTGTGTGTGTGTGTGTGTGTGTGTGTGTGTGTGTGTGTGTTGTTAAAAAGGTAAGAACTGGGTAATGAATTCTGTGTAATGGAACACAATGCCACAGGGGACTGATGTGTTAGAGTGATACGGAAAGAGGGAAGAAAGATGAAAACACAGAGCACCAAGCCCAGCGAGAGATAGTGGGTAGTGATGAAGTGAGAGAGAAGAGACGACAGGGAAACAGAGGTGAAAAATCAGCATAAAGGAATCTCATTGTCACAAATGTGCATGTGTGAACAGATAAAGGTTAATGATCTCAATGTGTACTACAAGCTATACGTCTTAAAAGGGCACCGATTTCAGGAATTTTAAGTGGCTCCTGCTGTTAAAAGGGCAACTCTGGTTGCATTATGGAAAGGAGATGAATGTGCAAACAACAGGGCTGAACAATTTGCATTTTTTTTTTCTGCTTGATGCAATTAGATTCTCAGAATGTTCCGGAACAAAATTTGAATGAAGAAAAAGGATTGAAAACACCACGTTTTTATTTCCGATTTAAACGATGCATTTTTCTGAATTTTGGCTACTGATGTTTTATATGAAAATATTACAAAACCTATTATATGTTCACTGTATCCTGAATGAAATTAATTCATGATTAGCTTCTTCTAAACATTCTTACATTGAAAATAACACACTAAAACATAATCAGCTCTGTAATAGAGCTCCAAACTCGGCTAAAGTGCCCGATTTCCATAGCTTTTGATGGCTTTTACTGCTTTTCTTCACAACATGGTTGGAGAGCACTCGTTTGGCAGATCCCTGACCACCAGAGGGCACCTTGAAGCAATTTATTTTAAATTCTTCCGCTCCCCTGCTTCCTTGCTTGTTTGTGTGCACCTGTTTGGTGGTCCCCTAATTAGTGACCCTATTTAAGTCCTGTTTGAGGTGTGTTCTTGTTTGATGCTTTGCTTGAGAAGTATTGTGCTTAGTTTGTGTTTGTTTTGGTATGTTCTGTGGTAATTGCCCCACAAGTGTTTTTTTTTTCTTCATGTTGAGCTTTTGTTTCTTTGCATTGCTGTTAGATTGCCTCAGTCTAGTTCCTGATGTTTTTTGAGTTCGAGAATAAGTTTCTGGTTCTTGGTAACTTGTTTGCTTTGAAGTTGAAATTACATCAGTTTGTCTGGTGGTCCACACACTGACTTTACTTAATGCTTAAGACATGCATTTCTGGCAAAAAAAAAAACCCTAACAAATGAAAGCCCTATGGACTGTTTGAATGTAAAATGGGCAGGTCAATGTTCAGGTGAAATCTCACAAGCGTTCACCTCACTATTTTCCTCAATGGGCCTTTTTCAAAATGATTGACAAACCCACTTAAGCTTTACTATCTGGGCATGCGATTGAACTCCCGCTCTCTCCACCATTGCTCTTCCTCTTATTCCTCATCTGTCTTTCTCTTTTTCCCGCTCTCCCTGTCACTCTGCCCCCCACCCGACCTGCTCTCGTTTGCTCCATTACTTCCTCAGACATAAAAAAAAGAAAATACAGGTGATGCAGTAAATCACCAGCTGTGTGTGTGGTGGTGGAGGATTACAATCTCAGTGAAATCATTCTGTCTCTCCGTGCTAACTGTTTACCTCAGCAGATATAGACAAACCAACACCCGCTAGTGGCAATATGGTAGTCTATGATAGTGTGAGTGAACTTTCACACACAAACAAACTAAATCCAAGATGCAATGTGGTAATTCTGTGTAACAAAAAGATCTTTCAACACACAGAAAATCAAAGCAGCAATATACTGTAGTAACTTGTGTTAGGACTCTCAAAACAATAATGCTGTACTAATACTATACTACTGTACACTACCGTGTAGAATACTATAATATAGTCCTGTTCACACCTTCATCCACTGTACAGGCTTTACAACATCCAACCCAAAACAACTGACATACTGATTGCTGAATGGGTAGCCAGACAGACAGACAGACAGACAGACAGACAGAAGGTAAGTATAGTAAGATGAGGATGATATCTCTATACACACAGCACAAATGTAGAAGTTTTGGTATTACAGTACTGTGCTCTACATAACACAACAAAATAGAGGGATGAAGGAGGATATATTGAGGATATGAAGAAATACATAAAGAAAAAGCATGAGGGGAAAAAAGACAAGTAAAGGAAGAAATAATTCATGAAATAAACAGACAAGCAAAGGAAAAAAGAGAAAGAAAGAAAGCAAGTCAAGCCATGAAAGAAAGAGAGTCAAGTAAAGAACGAAGGAATGAAAACATCAATCAAAGGAAGAAAGAAAAGCAGTGGAAGGAAAAAGACAAATAAAGATTTAATAGAGGGTTTAAAACTAGTAGCACAAAGAAAAAGAATGTAAAATGAAACCAGAAGGAAAGAAAGAACAAAGGAAGGTTTCAAAATCCAAAAAAAGGAGAAAAAATAATCAAATCAATTTAAAAAGGAATAAACTGAAACAAGCCGAGGTAAATAAAGCTGAGGTGAATAGAAAGAAAGAACAGGGTGAAGGAAGAAACCACTAAAGAGAAAACAATATGTTAAAAATCAATTCCAAGCAAATATTACAAAGAAAGAAAGAAAGAAAGAAAGAAAGAAAGAAAGAAAGAAAGAAAGAAAGAGAGTAGAACCTGAAGTGCCTGCTGTGGAAACATTGACATCAGCAGGCAGTTACACTTCAAATCCACACTTCTACCCTCTAATCACACTTCATCTGGAGTGAACAGAAGATGAAAAGAAAAGGAAGGTGAAGGTGAAGAAAATGACAAGGTTGATGAAGATGAAGACACAACAAGAGTTTTGTGTGCAGCTTTTTCATCCATCCTTGAAATTAAAAATATCCCTACCAACACACCAAAAACAGTTTTCACACACACACACACACACACACACACACACACACACACACACACACACACAAATTCCTCCCTCATGGTTCTATATGGAGATGAGCGTTCCACCACATTTTTCATACATGTCCTTCGTACTATACTCCACTGAGACACACACACACACACACACACACACACACACTTCTGCAACCCAGCAGTCTCATACACACACCTGGCACCTGCAGACTAATGAGGTTTTAGGCAAAAATGCAGGAATCCTCATACAAGAGAGAGAAAAGAAATGGATAGACAGGAGAACATATAAAAGGAGGAATAGACTAAAGGGTGTGGGTGTGAGTGATGGACAGACAGCAATAAAGACGGCGCATGAAACGGAAGTGAACACAGTGAAATTGAGACAGTGATGGAGAGATGAACGGAGATTGATGGACAGTAAGAGGAAGAAAGGATGCAGACGGAGGAACGCGTACTCACCAGACTCGAACATCTCTATTAGCATTGAGATACTCTCCAGCTCATTATTCCCTCACACACACACCCTGCACTTTCCTCTGTCCTCCACTCATCCGTCACACGCTTCCCTCTGTCGCCTCTCTCTCTCTCTCTCTCTCTCTCTCTCGGTACGAGAGCATCCCTAACACACACCTCTCACAACACTGCGAGAATCCCCTCTCTCTCCCTCTCTCTCTTCTCCCATCTGTCCTTTGCTCCACCCCTCTCTCTCTCACTCAATCTCTTCTCCTTTTTCTATCCTTTCATTCATTTTCATTCATTAATGTTTCTTTTCACAACAGTTTACAAACACATTGCATTATAGTGAATATTTAAAAATATATATTCCTCCGTCTATCTCTTATGTCTCTCGTTCACTCGAGCAGCCAATAGGAAGTAAGTGGAGAAAATGTGAAACCCAAAGGAAGAAAGGAATCTAGACCAAGAAAGAAATGAAAAAAGAAATAGAGAAAATTGAGGAATTAAAGGAAGAGAGAAAAGAAAAAAAAAAAGATTTACAGGAGAGATGGAGGTGGAAGAAAACAGTGAGCAAGAAAAATGGTGAAAGAGAAGGAAGTGGATGAAGGGATGAAACTGTTCATAGGGGAGGTGGAGGGGTGTAAAAAAGATATACAAAGGGGAGGGAGGATGTTGCAAGATCCTTTTATCTTTGGGAGAAAAAAAAAAACACACATGAGATTCAGAGGGATGAAATCTCTATGGAATTTAAACTCGCAGCTCTATTTCTGGAGCACTCAGCTGTGTGTGTGTGTGTGTGTGTGAAAGGAGCTCCTCAGGAACATGGAGCTTTCCTCCACCCCTTTCCCCCCCTTCCCGCCACAATGGGAAGACTGGAAAATCCTCTCTGCGTCCACGCGGCTCATTAACGTTGTCTATACCGCCATCTAGTGGTCAGCTCACACATTGCACTCCACTTTTTATGCATATTCTGTTTAGTTTTTTTGAACAACATGAATAAGTTTCATATTGGCTTTATTTGCAGAAAAATTCAGCAAAGCTAACTAACCATCACTCTGGCCATTTCTGTCTGCTGTTTTCATTCCCAAACTTCAATTTTTCCCCTTTTTACGCTTTTATTACATGGTCAAATGTGACAAAATTGATTTAATCGATGTTTAGAAAGTCGATGGAGGGAAGAACTAAAGAAACGTCGGACCGCAAGCGCCACAGTATTGACCTCTTTTTAGTCACGTGATCTTTTTCCTCATAGGCATCGTGTTTCTGTCCATAAATTATTGTTACCTTCACAACAACTGGCATCTGATGTAAAGCTGATGTAAAACCCGTTTTAAAACAGACAATTCGGGGGGGAAAGATTCAGTTGGAGAGCAGTTTAGCCCAGAAAAGTAAATTACTAAAACAAAAAAAACAATCTGAGACGCAATGCCTGAAAAATAAATGTTAAATATGGATTTTAATCCATATCTCAGGAATATTATACACAGTTCTGTAGTCAGTCGGAATATATAATCGAATGTATGGAAATGCCTACGAAAAAAGCTTTTTGAAGCTGTCAAAAAAAAAAAAAAAAAAACAATGGAGCATGGCATTACTTGCTATGTAAAACTAGCCAATTAATCCATATTTTTGTGATTCAGATTTAGGAATCTAATACAATTTCAGTTTTTAGGTTTTTCAGCAGTACAGTATAAAGTGTAATACAGTTTCAACCAACAAAGCACCGGATTCATTATTAGAAATAATACAATTGAAACATATGTGGATTTTTTTCTATAAATGCACTAAATCACCCATTGACATGGCACGCTTGTCCTGTATAATAATTAACTTTCTTTCGGCTTCTTCCATCAGGGGTCGCCACAGCGGATCATCCGCATGTTTGATTTGGCACGTGTTTTTACGCTGGATACCCTTCCTAACGCAACCCTCCCCATTTATCCGGGCTTGGGACCGGCACTAAGAGTGGCTGGGGTTGGTTCCCTGACAATAATATGAACCCAAAATGAGATTGCAGCAAACCAGTTATGATACAAAGAAAAAACTGCAGCATAACCAGGCAGCATAACGCACAAGGAAAGCGCTATCCACCCTCTTCCGCATACATGAGCTGACTATGGAAAATGATTGTCTGGAGACAGCAGCTGAAGGGTAGAATTTACATTAAACTCCACAATTTGGCTGTAGAATGAAATTCACACTGACCTGCTGTGGCCCCGCCCAACTCCCCAGATGCGGATGCTGCCGATTGGCTGAGAGTGGAGAAGGGTGTGATCTACAGGGTCGATCAGGGTCAGAGTGGCGTCCTGCAGCATTAACAGCATTGCTTTTCCCTAAAAAGCCCCCAAAAAAAGTGAAGGAAGCAGGAGTGTAGTCTGACTTCTTCTAAAACTCTTGTCTGGTTTTCTGTTAGTTATCTTTACCTCCTCCATTTCCCCTGCGCTCTCTCTTTCTCTCCTGTATGGAGCGTGTGTTTTCGAGTGCTGAAGGAGTCTGATGCAGTCGCTGATCACGATGCTGCCGGACACCATGTCGGACTCGCACACTTCCATCCAGCCGAGAGAGCGCACCCGATACACCTGCAATACACATACGGCGTTGTCACTCCACTCTTCCACTCTCTGCATTCATCTCATCATTTGTTCATCTGGACCCCCTTTTCTTCCCTTCAAACATTCCAGCAGGTGGCAGCAAACCCGCTTAGCATTAACGTTAAAGTTCACCTCAGTGACCACATGATGGCAGCAAACACAAACTCACGTGTGTCTCGAAGTCATTGATGGGGATCACTGTATCAGCAGGAGGAGCTGGAACTTTAGCTCTGAGAAAAGAGAGAGAGAAAGAGAGAGTAGTGAAAATGGATGATAAATATTTCTATTCGGTGGCAGAGAAATTAAAAAACTGACTTCCTGTCTAGAAACAAATGAGCTTATTTTTACTTCCTTATTCATCTCCTCTTCCACATTACCTTCCACTTATCTTTCTGTTTGTCAGTCTTTTTACCTCATCCCTTCCCATTCTTCTACTTTTTTTTGCATGAAGAGAGATTTTTCATCTCTCCCTCTTTCCACTTATCTTTCTCACCATTTCCTTCTCCGTTTTCTCTTACCTAAACCCCTTCCACCCATTCTTCTCTCCTTTCACTTATTCCTTATCCCAACCTCGTTTCTTCTTCTACCTCCCGCCTTCCTTCCTGGCATCTTCCCTCATTCATTTGACTCGTTTTCATTTCCTATCGATCACGTTACCTGGTGTATCTCAGGTTGACGTAGCTGTACGGCATGCAGCGAGCCCCAGCACAGTCCAGCTCTCGCCGTTCATCTCCTATCCCGCTTGCACTCTGTCTGGGGTCGGGAGGGGCGGCGGTCTCCTTCGGGTCCTGTAAGAAGTAAAGCGCACTTTATTTCAAACAGAATAAGTGACGAAGATACAAAAAAAAGTTTATATTCGTGACAAGCATGTATATTCAAGAAAGAAACATTGCTGTATATGTGTATGCAATACCATGAGAATGCATACTGGCTAACTGACATATGACCTTTAAAACATTTTCATGTGGTTTTCTCTCTGAATTTGTGTAATTAATGAAAAGCTGGATTATTATAATTTATATTATAATATTCCTTATTATTATATTATATATCCAAGCATCATTAAATGTATGGTGGCTTAGGAACAATGTCTTTATCTTCTACTGATACACTATACAGAGAAAGGTTTGAGGACAGCTCCTCACATCTGGAAGGATGTTCCACTAGATTTTGTGAAGATTTTGGGTATTTTTCTTGTTCTTTTTCAAACATTTCATGCCCCCACATCCAAAGAAGTCCTATACGATCGTGCGCCACCAATTTGGCTTGTAAAGTCTGTTGTCCCAATACTTTCGTCCTGAATAGAAATATGTTTACTCCCAAGGCAGGCCAGTTCTAGAAAAAGATGACCATCTTTGTCTCAGTGTGGCCGGAAATAGTGTGATACCTTCTAAATCTTTACATAGTATCACACACCAGCTATATTCATGTTAAAATACTGAGCACTTTCACGGCACTAAGTGTTTCTCCCCCAAACCCGAGCATTTCCCATTCCATTATCCATCCATTTATTTATTCATCCTTCAGTCTAGTACATGACTCACAGTCAGTAGTGCAGGTCTTTAATGACTGCCGCAATTGACCGCTATGAAAGACTTGTATCCTGCCGGATACGACTGAATTGTGGGAATCTATGCAGCACAGGTCGACTGGATTAATATCCAAGATTATGTCCTTTACCACAATCCAAAAAAGAAAACCAGGAGATGCTGTTTCAAAATTATAAGAAGATCTAATAGGTGTTTATCATATGATGGATGGGGGGAGTTTGTGTTTCTGAGTTATTCATAAATATGTAAAAGCTCTTAGGATACATAAGGAAGTGTGTGTGTGTGTGTGTGTGTGTGTGTGTGTGTGTGTGTGTGTGTGTGTGTGTTACCAGGTAGTTGTTATTGAGGAAGCTTCCTGTGGTTGCTTCGTAGAGTGAGGATGAAGACGGCGACGAGGCAGCAGACGAAGGCACAGGCTCCACAGAGCTGTCTGAAACAATACTACTCGGCCTCTACACACACACACACACACACACACACACACACACACACACACACACACACGCACACTACATTGCAGTGAACTTGTTTGGTTTATTTTATAAAACGTTTTTTATATGTCTAATTGAATAAGATATTGACCACACCCGTGTGTGTGTGTGTGTGTGTGTGTGTGTGTGTGTGTGTGTTAGTACCTCACACTGTGTCTTAGCTGAGGGTACACACAGCGAGCTTGCACCACCCTCTTGGTTCTGTTTGCTATCGGTTACGGGTCGGTCCTGTTGCGTGCTGTTGTGCCAGAGATAGACATCAGACGCCGCATCATCTTCCTTCTGCCACACAGGGGGCAGCGCTGAGTCACTGCATGCCCCTGCGACGGACGCACACATGCAGAATAAACACACGCACCTTGTATATCTATATATACATCTATATATCTATATATGCTCACATACCAAAGTGTTGTTATGGTTACACAATTAAGCTTTAAAGATAAAGCTTTGGTTAAGCATACGAGACTAAAACACACACACACACACACACACACACACACACCTGTAATGAGATAAGCACTGTTTTTTCCAAGTGCCTGTGTGATTTCGAGAGGTGATGAGAAATGGACGTAGGATGTGTGAAATGAGTCAGAAACAGGCTGTCTAGCAGTGAAAGAACTCTAGCTGAGGAAAAACTGGATATTAAATGGACGAACGATGGGTCAGTGGAGTAGTGGCTGGACGGAGAGATGGATGGTTAGATGGGTGTTTGGGAAGGCTACGTATGGGTGGGTGGGTGTATAGAAAAATGGAGGGATAGGTGGATTGATTGGTGGGTAAAATGTTAGACATGCAGATTAAAAGGTGGATTTGTATACATATAAATAGATAAATAAATGAATGGATAGATTGACCTGAGCTGAATTGGGCGGATGGATGGATGGATGCTTGGACAGATGGCTATTGATTGATATATGGACAAATAGAGGGGTGGATGGATAATGGAGGAAATAATGAAGTAATGGACAGAAATGACAGGACAAATGGATATATTTATATGTGGAAAATGGACAGACGGATATGAAGAACCAATGAAATGAACATCTAGATGAATGGATCACCAGAAATACCAAAAATATTGATAAAAAAAAATGGATGGATGGATGCTTGGACAGATGGTAATTGATTGCTATATAGACAGATGTCTATAGGTGTATGAATAATAGAGGAGATAATGAGGTAATGGACAGAAATTACAGGACAGATATATATATATAAAGAACCAATGTAATGAACATCTAGATGAATGGATTGCCAGAAAAAGCAAAAAAGATTAAGATGGATGGATGGAGTTGTGGATGGGTGGATGGGTGGATGCATGAACAGATAGCAATTGATCTATATACAAACAGAGGAGTGGATGAATAGTGATAGGTTGAGGGATAATGAGGTGGACAGAAATGGCAAGACAGATTGATATAATGATGGGTGGAAAACAGATAGACAGTTATGATGGATGGATGGATGGATGGATGGATGGATAGATAGATAGATGAGCAATGGCAAATCCAGATAATTAGCTGAATAATTGGTCTGATAAGCAGAATGATCTTACCTGTCTCCTGTGGTGTCTCTACAGATGGACTCTCCTGAGACAGTGTTGTCCAGCTCGAATCATCATCCTCTTCTTCCTCTTCCTCCTCCATCTGTTTGTCTTTTGGGTGTGCCACAATGAGTGGGGCCATGGGCAAAGAATTCGGTGGGACCAGAGACCGAGCTATTGGCAAGGAAGAGGGTGGAGTCTCTCTTCTTTCTCCTGTGAAATGTGGTTTTGGCAAAACCTTCCCACCATCTTTGCCTCTATCCTCTTTCACACACTTTACCGGAGTAGGGGCGGGACTCAGGTGAGTGTGGGCCGGGCTCTGGTGCTCTTCCTCCTCTTCATTGGCTATAAGCAGCAGGTGATTCTGAGGGAGTGTGAGATGGGCCTCCACCCTGTTCTCCTTGGCCCAGTTTTGAAGCTCCAGCTTGGGCAGGCACGGTTTCTCTTCATCCAGGGTCTGGATTTCTTTCGCAGGAGATTCTTCCTCCTCCTCTTCACGGTGATATTCCAAAAAACTTTTTGTCCTTCGTCTGAAGGGCATGTTTTTCTCATCATTTTTGGCAAAGGCTTCCGGACAATCACGCCCACACTCATCCGTGATGTCATTACGGTTTGTGTCTTTTCTATTCAGGTCAAATTGCGTCTCTTTTAACTGGAGATTGGTGCCATTTTTTGCCAGTTTCGAGTTGGACGAGGAGAACGAGAGAGAAAACGAACAAAGGGAAGAGGAAGAGGCAGATTTTGTGGGAACTGGTTTAACCCTTCCAGAGGCAGGACTTCCATCCAGGCCCATAGCATTTTGCAAGCTGGTTAGGGCATATTTCTGGCGGTTCTTTGGAAGACCAGCAGAATTGTGTGCCTCCACAGAAACTCCTCCCCTTGTGATGTCACGGCCCAGCTGTTGATTGAGAGAAGAGCGCAGATTGAGGGATGTGGGCGGGTTCACTAAAGGGCTGCCACGATTGGTCGACTCTAATGTAGAGGCGCTTCGTCTAAGGGCAGGTTTGTGCAGCGACATCCTCGTCTGGTCGGCCAGCTACAAGAAATTAGAAAAAAAATTCATTTTTCCAGATTTAGATTAATTTTGTATGTTGCAACTTTCTACATAATACTTCCTGTGTCACATTACAAATATTTGGAGCCAGTCATCAACTCAATTTGTCAAACAATGGAGTTGTTTGGGTTTATTTCCCTTTGTATTGTGGGGATACAAAAATATTTACTGAGATGAACTTGTGTAAGAAGTTCTTGGTCAAGTAGATGCAAATCATAAGTTTAAACATAAATTTTGAGAGGTGGGGCCAAGTAGAAAACCTTAAAGGCATGAGTTGCAGGGCCGTGGTAGACGGAAATAATCACCAGTGAGAAGTTTTGCATTTCATTGTGTTTCAATGTTCAAGTTTAATGACGTGAATTTGTGTCTAATGGACAATTAATAGATCAATACCTGGATGTGTGACCTCATCAGAAACACTAATACAGACAAAGTATTAGGAAACCTGATATTTCCATGCCATATATGTGCTTCATCCCCAAACTTTTACCACACAGTTTGAGGCACACACTTTTACATGATGTCTTTGGATGCAGTAGCATGATATTTTTCCTTTACTTGAACTAGGAGACACAAACATGTTCCAGAATGACAATGCTTCATGAAGATATGCTTTACATAGACAGGAGTGGAAGACCTCCTGCTATAGTGCGTCTCTATACTTCCTTCTCTATACTTCTCCTTCAACATCCTCAAAGCAAATAATGCGTCTGTGGTGCTCTTTCTCGGCATGAAACCATACTGTTGCTTACAGATGGTCACCTCTTCTCTTATCCTGGCTTCCACTACTCTTTCCCATAACTTCATGGTGTGTCTGATCAACTTATTTCCCCTGTAGTTACTGCAGGTCTGCACATCTCCCTTATTCTTAAAGATCGGTACCAGCACACTCCTTCTCCATTCCTCAGGTATCCTCTCACCTTCCAAAATCTTGTTAAACAATGTGGTTAAAAACTCCACTGCCATCTCTTCTAAACATCTCTATGCTTCTACCGGTATGGCATCTGGTCCAACCACGTCCTCCTCACTAATCCTATCCACTTCCTGCTTCACCATCTCCTCATCATCCAACCTTCTCTTTCTCATTTTCCTCATTCATCAGCTGCTCAAAATACATATCTACCTTTCTTCTCTCCATCATATCAGCTATCTCTCTCCCTTTACAAGTCAAAGTACCCACATTTTAAAGTACCAACCCGAACCTCCACTCTCCTCCACTTCTCCATTTCCTGCCGTCTCTGTAGACGTCTTCCTTCTCTCCTTTTCCTCCTTTGGCCAACAGTAGCCCAATTTCCACCGGTACCTTATTGGCTAACAATTCCTGTGGCGGTCGTTGGTAACCCGGGCCTCGACCGATCCTGTATGGAATTTAGGTTTTGATCCGCACGTTAGATTCGGCACGTTTTGCTGGATGCCCTTCATAACACAACCCTCCCCTATTTATCCGGGCTTGGGACCGGCACTAAGAGTGCACTTATGCAACCATGATGGCTGTGTGTGTGTGTGAGTGTGTGTGTGTGTGTGTGCGCGTGGGATAAAACAGCTCATTTACTGTTTACCTCCTGAAAGACTGTCAAGTCAGCAAACCACCCAAAGTACTACTTCAACAAAACATGTATAGCATGTATACACCTAAAATCACAAACAAACGCACACATACACACACACACACACACACACACACACACACACACACACACACACACACACGCCATATAAACAAAAAATCTGTGCGACCCATGCGGGTGGAAAGTGTGATAGCAGCAGATGTGAATTGAGACAAGCGTAATTGAAGGTGATGAGATGGCGATTTTGCAGCAGCAGTGTCCTATCCCCTATAAACAGGGGACAAACAAACACAAAAAAGACTTGCTGTCTTGGATATATTGCATATTAGATCATTCTAATCAAAGCTTTATTAGCAAGAAAACCACACAGAAAATAATGCAAATTTCACCTTACACATTATACTGTTTTCAGAGGTGAGAAGTGATGAAGCACAAATACTTCATTACTGTATTTAAGTCGATTTTTCTGAAATCAGTGATTTACTTCACTATTTATATTTCAGACAACGTTTTGCACAGATATCTGTTATAAACATCTGATATACTTTGTACTTCATTTTCAAACCAGACTCGTTACTTTAGTTTTAATCTATTTGGTGACATGTCCAGTGGCATGTGTGGCTCTCAAACACCACAGATGTAGGCTAGTTTATGAAGATAACAATGAGCAAGACAGAAGACTAGAAGAAGTCTAAGGTTAACGTGGATGAGACAGAGGGAGTCAATGATGTAAACATGACTAAAAACTGACAAATTCCTGATCACCTGATCATCATCTTTTCTCTGCTTGTGTTCTATATGGTGGATGTTCAGCCCGGATAATTCATAAGGTAACAACATTCTTTTGTATTAATATGATGTGAGGGTCCAGTAACCAGCGTGAACTAGTAGTAATGGCTACTTTCCAGTAGTAACTAGTAGTAATAGTAACTTCTTTACTTTAACTTGAGTGAAAAGTATAATCAGTACTTTAACTTTTACCAGAGTCTTGACATAAGTATCAGTACTTCTACTTAAGTGAAGGATGTGTGCTCCTGACCTTTGTTTTTGGGGTCAGCCTACAATAAAAAAATTTTTATTATTTTGATGTATTGGACTTAAAACAATCCAAATAATAATAAAAAAAAAATTTCACCCTAATGTAATCATCAGTGCATATATATTCACCCTCTTTGATATAAAACCTCTAAATACAATCCATTCCAAGCAATAAAAGTCAGAAGTCACATGATTAATTGATATGAGGTCACATTGTTGTCACGTGATGTCACGTTCTGCAATACCACTACACAAGCAACATGAAGACCGAAGCGCTTTCCCAGCATATAAACGCTCCATGCACCATGAACTCCATTATAACAAAATGAAAAGAATATGGTGCCTCAACAAACCTGACAAAAGAAGGTTGACCAACAAACTCACAGACCAGGCAATGAGGGCGTTAACCAGAGAATTAACTAAGAGACTAAATATAATCTTTTCTGTTCATCTTTACAGCTCCTTCAGTATTATCTGTCCATAGGGTCACATTGAGGCAAACACCCCACATAGTACAGCTTCATGGAAGAGTAACCAGGAGCAACAATGCTCAAATAAAAATATATTTGTAGTTCACCAAACAGCATGAAGAAAACAATCTACTTAGCCAACAATTCCTATTACCAGAGACCACATTGCTACAGTGAAAGCATGGTGGGGGCAACATCATGCTGTGAAGATGCCTTTCACGGACAGGGACTGGAAAATCCGATCGAATTAAAGGAAAAACAGATGGAAGTAAATACAGGAAATTATTGAGGAAAGCCTTTATTTTCATCAGGAGAATGAACCTAAATATACTGCTGAAGCTACACTGGAGTGGTTAAAAAGAAAACAGTCTTGGATTTGAACCTGGTAAAGGCCCAAACTTATCAAAAATCTATGGCATGAGTCGAAGATTGCTGTACACCTTGAGGGACCTATTAAAATTTATTGAATTATTTTATATTTTGTTTTTAGGTAAATGGTAGGTAAATAGAACCCCAAAAAAAAATCCTAATTCAACAAAACGGGAAAATCACCAATTATTTCTGCCACTAGGGGGAAACAAGGGAAGCAAATACTTTTGCAAGGTACTAAACATACTCATTCTCATCCTCTTCCTATCCTTTGCTCTTTATTCAATTCTTGCAGTACAAAGTATGTGAAAGATGAGCGTTCAGACAGACCTAATCTATTTATAAGTGCCAATATCCACTTCCTGTAAGTACATCAATAGTCTGTACTGTAAGATCTTCTTCTCTCGGTTATCTCCTCTGCTCCAGGATGGATTCTAAAACCCCAGTTCTAACAGGGAGAAAATACCTCGGTCTAAAGTGATGCTCGAGCTGAAACCCAAAATATATATGTTTTTTTAAGGTGCATCATGGGGCTGGAGGGCTGGTCCGAATATTCCTTTGCCGGCTAGTCGGCTCATGGAATTAGCCTGATGCATAAGGGAAGCCATTGGGAAACTGTTATAAGGGCAAGTATCCCTCAAAAACTATTTCACATTAATCATATGTTTTATGAGACTTTCCTGCATATATTAAAGCCCAAGCAAATGTAAAACAATACACCCAACCACCTCACACACAACAACAAGCTGCATATTGTAAACATTTTCAAGAAGTGAAACACAAAATAGTGCTTTTCTAGTACAAATGTAAAAAATATATATATATTTTCTTATAACATCTCACACGGTTTCTAATGCCTTATAAGCACCAACTTTTGGTCTGTAGGATGTCACAATGTTCTATAGTTTTTCCTGGTTGCGTTTAACGCTGCCAGACATCCATGTAACAAACTAGTTATTGTTTATCAACATCTCTCTTTTTTTTTTTCCAGTGTCTGAAAGCATTTTAGATTTCTTCTGTCAGCGCTCACACTGGAGACTCCTTCCAACAACAACAACAACAACGATCAGTCAAGCCGACCAATCAGAATTGATCATTTAAATCAATACAGAACAAATGAAATATTATTACTAATATATTTCTTTAGACATATTGGATTTTATGTGATTTATTACATTAATCCTGATCTTCCATCTTGCAAATCACAATAACAATTTTTACATGATTATGTGCATGCCTACACACACACACACACACACACACACACACACACCCGCATCAGCTGTGACCTGACTGGCATTTTCCATAAGACTGCAGGCCTGTCTGTTGCACTTCACACTAAAGCATGACACAGCATTGAATCGCCCATCACACACACACACACACACACACACGCGCACCAAAATAACACGCGTGCATATTTCAACCTACGTCAAATGATTATGTAAAGCCGTGTTTTATTGTAGTTGTTGTTGTTGTTGTTGTTTATTTCTGTAGAGCATCATCACATGCAGAAAGTTGTTGATGATGACCGGGCGCTGCCCCATGCCCCAAGCTCCTGCCACCGCCTGCCATCATCACCTCCAGCACCATGCACCAGCAGGAAATCCACTCACCTCGATCCAGCACACGGACACGGTGATGCGATCTGTCCCCAGGAATCAGAAGTAAATCAGGGCGAACTGCAGTGTGGCTGCTTTCCTAAAGCCAGTTTTCTCCTCTATCCGTCATCAGAGTTCCTCTCCTCCTCCCTAACCCTGCCTCTGTGCTCACTGTGGAAGGCCATCAGAGCCACAAAACCTCCATCGCGTTTCAGCGATGACATACAGCACACGCCCTTATCCATCTCCTTTCGACACCTGAGTAGTTGAGGGTTAAGGGCCTTACTTAAGGGCCAAGCGATTCTTATCTTCTAATCAGAAGTCTAACATCTTAAACGTTGCGCTTCCAACACCTCACTATTTCAAACGTAAACGCTCATCGCTGCTGTTTGCTATGCGTATTCAAGACGGCTGCCGCACGTTTCTTGCGGTCGTTCGGTACGCCGCTTGTGCACAATCATACTGCAAAATGAACTCAGATAGAAGAAGTGGTGTAGCATCATGTCAACCCTCGTACGATTAAAGGCGGATTTGTACTCGCATGACGGCTGACGTGTCCTGCGGTCATTAGGCGCGTGTTGCTTGCGCACGTTTTCGGGAACGAACGTGGTACAAAATGAAGATAAATAAAAGTACAGAATGTAGCAGGGAACGTAGTACAATAATTTCTTAGTTTAGAGTTTATATTATTATAGTTTATAACCGAAAATCCACGATAAACGGACGTCACCTCAAAAATGCTATTTTATGTTTACAGTACTGTACTGTATTAACATTTGACTTCATTTAATAATTAACAAATAAATAATTATACTAAAGGCTAGTTCAGACTTGACAATATACTTTGTTAACTATGCAGTCACTACATGGATATTACTTTATTATTATCCTACATATTATTGATCTCCATGTGATGCAAACAGGGCTGGAAGTGTGACACCAAAAAAACAGCAAAAGCAATACTTTCCTTGTCCACAACGGACTGATTTATTAACAAAATGAAGTAAACAAAGCATTTTCGTGTCTCAAACCACATACGTATATACGACTCTGGGCTGTCAATAACTATGAGCACTTTTATTACCACTGAGCACCGAGTTTTCCTATTGCATTTAGCATTTTTATCTTTAAACCTACCAGAAAGTCTGTTTCATTTAATTCATTTCTGGATTTTCTACATTAGGAAATAAATGCATGCTCAGAATTGTTTATGCATTTTTTTCTACATGTACATGGGTATATATACATGGTATACATGGTTTCTGGCTTTTTTTATTCAAATTATTCAGAATGTGAATAAACCAGTAATTAGTTACTATTATTTTATGTCATGCCTGAATGGTGGCTTTACGTTTTTTAAATGGTGTAAACCCCACTTTTACAAACTTGCAGGGCCCTCGTGGCGACCCTTTTGGCGTTCCGTATCGTAGAAGCGCACCCCTGATGCTCGCTCCCGAAGTGACCAATGAGCGCGCCGAGCGCAGGGAGCGCGCACAGCTGAATGAATGACATCATCGAGTTAAAGAACTGCATGTACGTGGGTTGAGACCATGTTCTGTTACCATTAACGATTTCAAGAACCTTCTTCAGGTGACCATTTTAAATCCTGCATACCTTGAACCCTTTTTAAATATATACATACAATCATAAATCATAAAATATACATGCATTCATAAAAATACTTAATAATCCCATTATATACAATTAGGGACAATATGTTCCTTTATGTCTTTTGCTCTTATCATCTGTTATTGGATGCTAATAGATAATTTTAATTATATATAAATATTTCTTAAAGAGTACTTAAATATGAATTATTAGATATTTATTTTATTTTTACAATTATAAATCAATACCCCAAAAAAATACCAGACAGTCAACTGGTAGAAAAGTTTTTATTTTGCTGTAAACAGAAAAAGTGTGCGTCAAGCAGTCCATAGTGCTTAAAATTTTCATCACCACAATAAACCAAAAAAAAACATTGCTTATAATTCTGGATTCACAGTCACTGTCATTATATCAGTATTTAATATCACCTTTTTTGCAACCAAGGCGCATTATAGTTAAACATTATTTTGGGTTTACGTTTCATCATATTTCAGCTCAAGTTACGTTCCAGGCCTCATCATTTGTCTCCTCTGGACTCATCATTTGCTCCCTCGTGCCATTATTGACTCCCCAGGAGTTGAAGCATAGTGTAACACCTCATTACTGAATCACTGCATGCTGTCAGTACAAAGTTTTGAACATTGATTGCTGTCGCTACACAAATTTACACACTCGCATTGAAATGGCTCTCAGGAAGTGTACAAAAAACCCACCATGACTCAAACACCTATAGAACAAACGTACATAAATAAACATCTGGCAAACACTGAGATAAAAAGGGAGCAAAACTAATATGAATATAAAGTGGCTTTTTGAAAGCTCGACTCTGATTGGCTGAGAACATTCAACGGAAGTCGGTTCTTGCTCGCTCATCAATTCGTGATTGACAGTGTGTGTGTGTGTGTGTGTGTGTGTGTGTGTGCGGTTATTATTACCCCACCCCTATAATCCAGCCCCCACTTTTATAGTCAGCATTGAGTGGGTGAGTGGGAAAAGGGGGCGGGGCTACGAGACAGCCTGTGCTCCGTGAATGAAAAAGCGGCTGAGTCGGCGAATCGGTCATCTCTCGAGTTACGTTTGGCGCCGGAGGAAACATGGAGCTCAACGGAAGACGATCAAGGACTGAGAGACAAGGAGCGGAACGGATAGAGCGCATGGCTAGAGAGAGAGAGAGAGAGAGAGAAGGATTATGTCAGTATAATTGTGTAAAAAAAATTAATAAATAAATAAATAAAAGGGGGCGGAGTTAGAATGTGTGTATGTATGTGTGCGGTTTATTATTACATACATTTGGGATCAACATTTAAAAAGTTTACATATTTAAAACTATTTGAAATAAAATGCCTAAATGGATCAATAATCTATAAAATAATTTATTACAAATAAAACAAAATAAATCTAATGAATACTTTTTTGGTATATTGATTACATAGAGAAAATCAATTAATAAAATAATAAATAATAATAAATAAATAAATGAATACAATTCGCATAAATTAAATTGATTTACATTCAATCTTAAATGCATTAAAAATGAAATATAATTCAATAGATGACCCCATTTTGACCCCATTTGAGTAATACAGATAGGCATGTAAGTGTGTGTGTGTGTGTTACATTTTAATATAAAATGTTCTAAAGATATGATCTATTGAACTGTTTCAGGTTGCAAAACGTGTGCAAAAATAACATTTTATTGGTATTTTATTGTGTATGTGTGTGTGTGTGTGTGTGTGTGTGTGTGTGTGCTCACCTTCTCGCTTATGTAGGTCGAGTTTGTTCTTGGCCTGCTGGTTTCCTCGAGCTGCTGCTTTCTTGTAATAACACACTGCAGTCACGTAACACCGAGGAACTCCGAACCCTCTCTCGTAGCACTGACCCAGAAACAGCAGACCGGTACTGTTCTACACACACACACACACACACACACACACACACACACACACACTTTAGATTAAGCTTTAAAAAGGTTCTTCAAGTCCACAGTTCTGTCAGTCTAAATCCATGTCTATATATTGCCCCAACAGAGTCTATGTACACAATAACGCAGTAATTTGTGCCACTCACCCCGCTCTCTGCTGCCATTCTGAAATACCGGACTGATGGTCCTCCGTGCACATCTGGATCGTGAGAGAATAACACACCCAGATAGAGCTGAGCCTGGGCAGGAAGAGACACGGACGCATTAGTAAATGACACTTCAGATAAATGTACTTTTGTGGTCTTGTTCCTCTCTCTGTACCTCGGTGAGTCCGGCATCGGCAGCGCTCTGTAGTAGAGAAATGGCTGTAGCTGTATCAGTGTGTGTCTTTGTGGCACTCTGCTGCCCTCTGCTGCTCAGGAGGAGTTTTGCACAGCGATACTGAGCCTGTGTGTGACCTGATAATGCTGCGCGCCTGTAATATCGCAGAGCCTACACACACACACACACACACACACACACACACACAAACAAAAGTAGGGCTGTGACGATTCCTGAAGTAATTCGATTACAAAAATTCATAGCGGCAAGTTTATTTATTAATGCTTTATTTAGTCTATTTAACTAAACACGGAGCACCGTGTCTCCCACGGACCGTTATTACTGATGCACCGCCCTCTAAACTCTGTAATGAGGGAGAAACGAGGAGAAAACAGTGAGGGGCGAGAAGAAGATTCGCCAGAACATTTCCACAGTTTGGGATCATTTCAAACTAAAACATAAACTAAATAAGCAGTGCGTTAACCTTTTTGAACGTAATTTGAAATTGATTTTTCTATTTTTTTTTTCATACAGCGCGGTCAATAAGTCCCTCATGGTGGCGGCGTAGAGCAGGTAGTCGCGATACTGTGCGAGATTTAATACATTAATATTTAATCATAAAAATGTCACTTTTTCTAAATATGGAAAAGAAATGACTTGCTCGTTTTAAGAGACACGGCTAATTTTCATATTAATTATTGTTAACAGAATAATCACTAAGTATGACACAGGAACACACGTATTCATTCCCAAATTAAACCCTAGAAAGGAAGCGACTTTCTGAACTGCCTCGGAGGACGACGCCATCTTCCCAAACAGAACCAAAAAAAATGTACCCAGTACTGTGCATGTTGCATAATATGTTACATAATTGATTATATGCCTATGTGACACTGAAATGTGTGTGTGTGTAATAATTACCTTGTTAAGATCTTTCCCGACTCCGCAGCCCGTCTCGTAACACACGCCGACGTTGAACTGAGCTTTGCTGTAATTCTGCTGAGCCGAAGCGTGAAAACACTCGAACGCTGCCTTGTGATCGCCAGCTTTAGAGCTCTCCAGACCTGACACACACACACACACACACACACACACACACACACACGGAAATACCATTACCAGGCACTACTTGCACACAGCATATATATTAATGAATAAATATGGTGATATTTAATCCTTATAATTTATGAATTATAACATGGCGCTCTCCGTGCAGCATGCAGTATCAGGTGTAAAAACAAACATGTGGTGTCTGTAATTCGCCACTAGAGGCCACTCTTGCAATGACAGTGGACCCAAAGCCGGAAAAACTGTGTGGATTTTTGCAGATAGTTTCAGCTATTAAATATCAGTGCCGATTAATTGTTTTTGCCCTCTATTTAAGCGCCTATTATTATAGGTGCCGATTAATCTGGGTCAACATCTAGTTAAAACGCGTATTGAGTTTATTAAATAAACCGAATTTACATGTTGGATGGAATCGTATTGAATTGTACCTGATCATATCTCATCGAACGGTGTCGTATTGAATCGTATAAAATTTAATCGCAAGGTATCATATATCAAGTCGTATCGAATTGCTCTGAATCCTACAATATCCAATCGTATATGCAAATATTAAACTTATTTACCAATGATGTTGAGGATGACTGGCACGCCGTTGCCTGCGACGTCTCTCAGATTCCGCTCGGCCTCGTCCAGACAACACGACTGTGAAAATACGCATAAAGCGTCAAGAATCTTTATCCGTCACAGCAGATCGGTGCTATTGATGAGAAACGGCTAGATCAGGAAACGCACTTGCTCTTGTGGTGTGTCACATCCCATGGCTGATGTCTGGGTGACAAAGTCCGGGAAATCTTCTAAAGGAGAGAAAACGGTGTTAACTGTAGTCATGGATACGCAATTTTAACCGTACAATTTGTTTAATGGATGACCTGTGATGGGTTGGTTTACTGGCTCCTCCTGCTGGTCACTGATGGGAGGTGCAGGTTCAGAAATTGTATCGTAATTAAAACCACTGCTCTGATCGCTGCTGCTGCTATGCTCCGGACTTGTTAAGGCCCCCGTCACGCACACCCCGCGGGGCAACACAATGTGCCCTGACACTGTGACAGCAAAATAGAAAGGAACAAAAGATGGATGGTGAATATTAAAGATTAATTGGGGGTTAAAAGCGCAATAATGCAAAAGAAAAGGTTTGACTTAAAGTATTTTCAATATGTTCTATATAGATTCCTACACACATTTCCTTTTACAAACCACCTTTCTTTTCTTTTTTTGATCCACCCAGGCACACGCTTATGCACTGTGTTTGTGAAACCAGTGTGTGTGGTTTATTTATTAAATACACCAATATATGATTATACTGGAATCCTTAGCCACTATGCCCAATCCAAGGCAAAGGTGTTCTTAAACACTGCTTATAGGTAGTGGACAGACATTTCAAACCATGAGAGACTACATTGCCAAAAGTATTGGGACACCTGATGTTTCCTGCTATATGTGGTTCTTTTCCAAGCTGTTAGCACAAATCTGGAGGCACTCGATTGTACAGGACGTCTTTAATAAAAATTTGCATTCACTTGGAACTTGGAAACTCAAACCTGTTCCAGCATGGCGATGCCCCTGTGCACAAAGTGAGCTTCTTTAAGATCTGGTTTACATGCTTCATCTTATCCCTACTGAACGCCTTTGGGATGAATGTGAACGCTGACTGCACCCCAGGTCTCCTCACCTACATCAGTACCTGCCTTACATAATACCCTTGTGGCTGAACACAAATATCTATTAACACACTCCCAAACCTTGTGGAACATCTTCCTAGAAGAGTGGAGCGAATTATTGGGACTAAATGTGGACTGCGACGCTCAAAAGGCACATACCATAATTATGACCAGGTGACCCAATACTTTTGGCAACATAGTGTATATGCCTTGTGCCCATTTATTCAATGTACATTTTGCATTAGGAGGCGCTGGCGCTTGATTGGACAGGATGGATGACGGCACTCACGCATATCCAGCAGGATCTTGTTTGTGCATTTGTGAAGTTCTGGCAGGCGGATGGTTCCCGGGTTCTGTTCGCCAACTGAGGAGAACTGAGAGTGAATCCTCCTGCAGATCTGCATGAACAGAACCGCCGCAGCACCCTACACACACACACACACACACACACACACACACACACACAGGAACAAACAAAAACAATTATGCATAAAGTATATTCCAACCAGCATGCATAATTACTAATAATTGTGAACTGGAGCGGTGTGTGTGTGTGTGTGTGTGTGTGTGTGTGTGTTCTCTACCCATCCCACTGCATCGAGCGCTGTGTATCTGCGCATTCCAGCAGAGCAAAACTCTGTCGTTCTTTTGTTTTTCTTCTGCTCTCTTTCATCTCCTCTCTGGGACCTGAAAGCAACAAAGCGAACATAATTTAGTTCCAGAAGTGATCAAGTTCAAGAATTTAAGTCTGGGTGACAAAATTTAGTCTGGAAATGATGCACAGAAACCACAATGACCTCCACGTTACTGTTGACCGCAATCCATGTCAGCAGGTAAAGTCATATAACGGGGGTATTAGGGGGTACGCACAGATTTACGTTACTCCATTCAATGTGTGCGTTTTTATGTAATACATCTCTGCATAAGGAGAACTGCAGGTAGGCTGATGTTGGGACAGAGGGACGAAGTTAAATAATTGACGATTACCGGCTGGTGGACAGCACCGACGACGAGTTGATGACCTCATCCTCAATGTGGTGGCCGTTGGATAGACGTAAAGATGGCGCGTTCCCATGGCAACGGCTTAGAACTAGTAACGGACCAAATGTAGAAAAAACAGGAAAGCGATTAACGAGCAATCTGCACTTTGAAGCTCGTTTTACCACTAACATACGGGTTTATACACGATTGACGCTTAATAACACGTTAATTATGGCTCGTTGAAGGGATCTATTTTTTCTACATTGTTCAGGGTTCTACTGTTCTAGTTTTTTTGTCTAGTTTAGACAAAAAAGTGCTCTTACCACTGATCCAATTGTCCCATGACATCTAGTGATTCTGATTTGACAACAATACAAATGTTCAATGAATTTGATCTACATGTTATCAACTCTTTATAAATAACCCACATTTCAATACATTAAATATTTATTTTTTCTCTTGTTTTGTCCACAACTAACGTTTAGATCCATCAGAAAATAGATTATTAATAAACTAACTCATCAATTGAACGTTAGGCAGAATTGTAAACAGTTTTCGGGTTTGTGAACGCGCCACAGCAAAACAGCACGGCCTTTCAAGGGGAGACTTGAGCCATGCTATGTTCAAGATTGCGTCAAGGTCTGTGCTCTTGGGTTCGTTTTAAACATTAATACTATTTAAAAAAAACTTTTTAAAGGCATTTAGTCGTTGTGAAGTGTGTTAGATTTGTATTAGCGCTGCATTGCTTTATATAGAAGAAAAAATATTAAACCCGAAATAAAAAATATATAATAAACTAAATACGTCAAAGACTTTGCGACCCTGTCGCAAAAACAGGACGCAAACTCACCTCTTCCAACCAAGCTTTGAAATCGCCACATCTTTAGTGTACGTTTGTTATTTGTGCGCGTTTACTTTTTATAATATAATATTTTTTTAGGTTGTGTCCATACTAATAATAATTATAAAATAATAAAAAAAGCACATCAGAGATCTGCGACTTCCGCATGCAGATCTACAGTACAGAAAATTCTCGATACCGTGCGGGGGCGTGTCGGGGGCGTGGCTATCCTGCGTAAGGCGGAGCTTCTTTAACAGAAGGTGATGCAAGCACATGACACATTGTTTAGACTGTTTATCATGTGTATAAAGAGCATAAATAACAATCATTACATAAAATATACAGTGATGCAAGATAACAATTGCATCCCAATCAATTTAAGGCTTTAAGTGCAAATATATATAATAATTTAATATATTCATTCTTTCTTGTAAATTTTCCTGCAATTGGCATTTGATTTCATTCTGGAAAACTTTTGGATTTGTGCTAATTTGTCTGTGGGGTTAGTGTCTTTTCTGGTAATAGGACAAACACTATAGCACACTGTGTGGGCAAAAGTATTGGGACAACTGACTTTCCCAACCCATGCGTTGTTTTTTTTGTTTTGTTTTTTCAAAACTGTTATCGCAAAATTCAAGGCACACAATTGTATAAGATGTCTTTGAATGCAGTAGCATGAAAATCTCCCTTCACTTCAACTAGAGACCCAGACCTTTTCCAGCATGGCGATGCTCCATTGCACTTGCATGGGTTGGAGTGGAAGATCTCCTGCTATAGAGCTCTGACCCCAACCCTACTGAACACCTTTGGGCCTCCTCAGCTATATCAGTACCTGACTTTTCTAACACCTTTGAGTCTGAATGAACACAATTCTCCACAAGCACACTCCAAAATCTAGTGGAACATCGTCTCAGAAGAGTGGAGAGAATTATAAGAGCAAATAGAAGTACATACTATACTTGTGACCAGGTGTCTGCAAACCTTTGGCAATCTAGTGTAATTCCACACACACAACATGCAAAAAAAAACTTTTTACATTAGGACAATCAGAATCATATTTTACCACATTTCAGGTAGGTCAAGATTAACTACATATTAAATAGGATGTCAAACTCATTTGAGAAATCTAGCAATAACGTTATTATTATTATTATTATTATTATTATTATTATTATTATTATTATTATTGATGCAGTTATAAGGCTGACTGCAGTTTTCCAAGTGACCATGAGGGGGCAGTATTGTCAGCAAAAAAAATCCTAAATCAAAATGCCACTAAAGAGGTTTTATTTTTTCCCATTTTTTAAACACAAATTTTAAATCTTAATAAATGATGCACGATATGATATAAACAACCTATTAATTTATCTTAACTTATTTCACTCTTATCTGTCTGGTCTTTTCTGGAAATAAGCTTCACCTGTTTCTAGGCAATATTATTAGCCTGGTGAATACTATGGTAAAGAAGCTGGATTTACATACATGTCAGTATTTCATCAAGTTTAAATGTAGTTTAAATAAATGATGCTTTCCATTTTGCTTCTAAGATGCCCTTGTGTTATGTCCACCTATCATGTTTTGCATCAGAGTTACGAGGCTAACACGATAATCGGACATACCTACATGCATACATGTGTAACTAATAATACTCTATTGAGATTATTTATAATATTTTGTATATTTAGTCAGTGTATTGTGACATTCGGATCAGAACGTGAACAAGTTTCATCTGGTTGGTCGTAGATACATCTGTGTGGGATGCAACAATACAAAATTTGATTTGTATACTGGATATACTGGATTGTATATTCTTGGAAATTCAAAATAAAGCAGACCTAAAATTTGCGTCAGTGTCTGTACACCGTCGTACGGCAAAAATTTATTTACTCTAACACATTTTTTCCTTTCCTGTCAGACAAGAGCGTATTTAGAAAAGTGGCAGAAAGCAGAATAGTACAAGTCATATTTCAGTTTGATTTTTGCAAATTCATTATTTGCAGTCTGACCAGAATGTCAGCCATTTTTTGAAAATGCTAGAAAACTTCAGATAGATAGATAGATAGATAGATAGATAGATAGATAGATAGATAGATAGATAGATAGATTAGCATCTATTAGCATCAGAAGTGCAAATATTAGCAATTGTGCAAATTTCCAAGTGCAGTGAAACCACAATAGTTTTGCGACTGTGTGTGGCTCGAAGGTTAGGAGCAACATTTCAAAACAGAGTTTGTACTAATAAATTACATAAAAATGTACATATTACATAAAAAAAGAGGAACCATCAAAATATTTTGTACTTGTGAGGGTTCATAGAACGTAACCCCCGCAAGGTTGCACTGCATACATAAATGTAAATATATGTACAGTGAATAAAAATAAAGGCTATAGCAGTGACGATGTGCAGACACTGTGGTAAAGGTGCCACAAGTAGAAGGTTCTAAGGTTATTGCATTGGAATAAAATGTGTAAGCTGAATAAATAAGTCCATTAAATCTATATATATATATATATATATATATATATATATATATATATATATATATATATATATATCAACATAAATGTTAAATATGAAGTTTTTGTATATATTTTTACACACAAGACTATCAACTCTAGCTACGTTGTCTAGTGTATTCATCTGATATGCTAGTCACTAATCAGCAGGTGAGCTTGTAAGCTTTTAGTTAGCGAATGATTAGGGTACAATAGTGATTTTCTTGTTATTTATTTCTGATGCTGTAATCTATGCACGCCACTTCCTAACAATTTGTCTTTCTTAACACCTCTGTCATTTGATTAGCATGAATTCTAATGAAAACTTTTTGATTAAATGAGGATTTTTCACCAGGGTTCTTAGTATTATATATTTCCTAATGCCGTGAGCAAAGATATCTGAGTTTTACTATTGAAATGATGGTTACTAATTCACCAATTTGAAGGCCATGTGCGAGTGTGACGACATTGTGCAGTGTTGTTAGCATGTTAATCTTAGCACAAGGACAATCTCATTAACGAGCAGTGGAATGTTTGTAGGGTTTATAGGGAATTTTGTCATTGTAATTAGCAGACAAACTAAATAGATTTAAGAATTGATTCAAAATGGGGTGAGGATCACAGCTAGGTCAAATGTCTGGAAAAAAAAATTTCTGTAATAGCTGCTCTCGTGACGACGTCCCACAAAATGTAGCTCAATGTTTAAGATCCCGAAGAAAAGGCTAATAAAGGGGACTTTATTAAAAATAAAAACAAATATTTCAGTGAAAAATTGATAAATCGCAGTCTGTTTGTTTTCTTTTATACCACTTCTGTCTCACACCTGACCCCCACAATTGACACCCCCAAATACACAATGTATTTCTTAATGCAAATTCAGGTTTTCCCACCCCATCCGGATATTCTACACACTTTAGTAACGCAATGTTAGCGTCGGCTTTCCTGCCTTAAAAACCCTAACCTAGCTATTAATCACAGATCCCAAAGCTGTTTTTTTTTCACTGTCCTTTCAACATGGTGCTTCTTTTTCTTGTAGTTATTATGCAATTAAACAATCGGCTCTAGGAAAGCTGTCTGGACGTCTTCATGATCAAAGTTAGATCTGTGTGTTAAATTAGGAGGGGCGTTCAATTCAAACCAGCAGTTAATTAAAAAAATAATTACAATGAGTGGAAACTGCATTTATTTTCCTCCCCTGTTTTTATTTATACACTTATCTCATCATTTAACTGCCTGATAAAGATTCCACATATTAAGATTTGCCTGAAACATCCCAGTGCTTCATGACCATGACTTCTGAGGAACCCTTCAATTTTCATGTGTTCCATTTGCTGAATGTTCACAGGAATGACTGTTGTGGGCAGGGAACCACCACGACGGGGACGGTCACTGATGGACATACAGCCATCTATAAAACGTTTACACCACGTACTCTGCTTGAAATCCTCTGTAGATATCCGTGGGTTTTACGTCTCCGTTCACAAAAGAAATACTGCATGTAATACTGCCACGCTAGCATCCGTTTTTCTACCTGTAAGTCCCAGTTTGACTTGAACGTCCCTCGTAGAATCACAGATAAAGACAACTGTTTTAACCACCATAATATGCTGCAATTTTCCATTTGCTCTGATGTTTAGTCAGAAGAAATTTCTATTTGCTGCAAATCTCTTTTCTTGAGGTATCCCAGGGAGGAAGCGATATCTAATGGACCAAGTCATCTCTCTCTGTTGTAATCACCTGACACAAAGGTCACCAATAGGAAACAGTCCAGGCTAGAAATAGGGAATTTGGGGACAAACTTACACTTATATGGAATTATTCATTCTTTCTTACCACATTATCTGTGTAAAGCTGCTTTGAGATGATGTCCATTGTTAAAATGAATAAAATAGTTTAGTGTAGCACCAGGGTTCTGGAGGAACGTTGTTTTGTTTTTACTGTGTACTCTGTACCACTGTGTATAGTTGAAATGACAATAAAAGCCTCTTGACTTGACTCGAAATTGTATTGAGTCGTTGCTGGTGCTGTTGTGTCCAAATTATCCACCTTAAGCCTTTGTTAACAAAATAATCTGATGTGGATACAGTGCTAGAACATTTATAGCTGGTGTGTGTTTGTGTGTGTATGTGTGTGTGTGGTCCAGACTGTAATTACAATTCCTCCCACGCCAGTGTTCCAGTACCTCGGTGCTCCTTCTTACACTCCCCATCGAGCAGGTTTCAAAAACGAAAGTTGGATTTGGTTTGTTGTCTTTAGTAATACGTTATATGGACGAGAATACTCATGTCCAGGAAGAAGAGGCAATCGGCTGCGGTTTGCAAAATCTTCAAAAATGAAGAATCTCCCATGAACGGATCCGTTTGGTCTTTGGAAATGGTCCGTTGAAACCAGCCCTGCTTTCCAATACTTTTTTAACTTGCTGTCATCAATTCACTCTCTTTTCTGCTTCCCCCCCGTCAATTTCATTGCAACTACGAGGTCAACTCGAGTTTGTTGGAAAAATAATCCTGAGGGATAAAACCAGAATTCATGGCAGTCTGACAGTTTTTGAATTTTTATAGTAAATCAAGAACTTAATTACAGATGTAAATAGGAGCCTTGTAATATTTTATACTATAGATGTATAACTTTTTTGACATGGTAGAAGGTTGTCCCATTGACTCCCAAACACAGGGGGGGGCATTTAGATTATATATGTACTTTGGACATGTGACTATTAGACTGGTCTCCTCTTTTTGAACATCCAATTCCACATTTAGTTCTTGTTTGCCGTTATAATGTCCTCCACTCTTCTGGGAAGATGTTCCACAAGATTTTGTGGAGATTTGTGCTCATTCAGCTACAAGAGTGTTAGTAAAGTCTGGTACTGATGTAGGTGAGGTGAGGAGGGGTGCAGTCAATGTTCCAATGCATCCCAGAGTTGTTCGATAGGGTTGGAGCTCTCTAGCAGGAGATCTTCCACTCCAACCCATATAAAGCATATCTTCATGGAACTGGTTTTGTGCACAGGGGCATTTTATGCTCCTAATCCAATACAAGTTTGTGGTAAAAGTGTGGGAAAGAAACTCACATGGTTGGAAAAGTCAGGTGTCCAAATACTTATTCATATAGTGTTTTTGCTGAAATGTTAAATCTTGGTTGGTTATCTTGGGACCTGCCTGGAAATAGGGGTACCTTAAGACTTTTAGGATTTCTTTAGATCTTTCTGGGTGGATAAATTGCCCAGGTAACCAAGGAGGTACCCACAGAGCTCACCCACTGTTGTGGCAAACCCTGCAAAGAGCTCCATTGAAAATGATGGCACCATTATGTCATTTTTGGAAGGTCAGTTTGAGTGCTCTCAAGATGATTCTGACCTGCATTAGTGGTTATATAGGGTTCGTGAAAGCATCGTTTTATGTTTCTTATAGTTAATTGAGACTTATATGTTTAAATTAAGATCATAGTATTTGCAGTTTAACCTACTGCTCAAAAACTGACTAACTCCAAAATTAGCCATTGAGCATCTAAACTACAGAAGATGTCTGCAGAGTACACATCATCATCATCGATTCCTCACAAACTGTTCAATAGTCCTCCATGCTGGATGAGATCCATTTGCACCAGAAACAGCAGGTTCAGAGCTATTTTTCCCCCAACAACCATCACGCTACTGAACTCACTACACCTCTAAGACGCTGATGTCTCACTCATGCTTTAGCGGTTTTTACCGCCTGTAATCATGCAGTTCCGCTCCACCCTGTACATACATACCTACTGTAATAGCATTTCAGCAGCTGGTTACAGTAACATCATGATATGGCAATTCATCCAAAGTTCTGGGAATGTTCCTTAATTCTAATTCTATTCATGTTAAGTTAATGATGTGGTGTCACCTCTCAGGAAGTTGTTCCCCGTCCTATGCTACCCCATGGCTAAAAACCTGGACATGATATTTGTAGAGAGCGGAAGGAAGAAAGGAGGGAGGGAGAGAGAGAGAAGGAGGGAGCTGTGTTGCCTGAGGCTGATGGGGGCCGAGCGGGAGAACGAGAGTGTGCGCACATGTTCTCCAGCCTCTTTGGTGTAAACACTTTATCTCCAAAGGACAACAGGATGCACGCACTGGCACGCGCCTGAGGGCAGGCTAAGACTACCCCATCATCATCATCATCTTCACATTCATTCTTAACACAGTTCTTACTAGTCTGTGCTGAAATTTCATCCTTGTCTACTTCTTCCTCTGATTATATCAGTCGGTCTCTCTATCGTGTGCTTTTTTTTCGCTTTCAACTCTTTTCTCTCTTCATATTACATTTTTAGTTTTTTCTTTGCTCTTATATTTCTTCATCTCTCTGTCTTCTTCATCGAACGCTGTTTCGGCTTCTCACTCATTCTCTTGTTCTCGCTCTCTTTCTCCTTTTCTTTTGTTTTTACTTTATTTAGCTTTTATCTCTTATTCTTGACATCATTTTCTCCTGATCTATTCTCTCTGTCCTGTCTTTAGTCCTTCCTTCCCCCTCCCCTCTCTCTCTCTCTCTCTCTCTCTATCTTTCTCAGTTGTAAGTTTAAACAGTGACCTGAGAGTTAACAGGAATCCTTCAGCAACTCCTGGATGAAAAGTAGGAGTGAGTGAGAACGACTGGAGGAGGAGAGGAGCGCAGGATTGAGGGGGGCGGTGTAGCTGAGAGGCCACAGAGGGGGGTTCCAGCGTTGCTAAGAGGGCCGGACAGAGCAGAAAAGAAGGAAGAAAAGGAGTGAGAGTGGAAACGAGAGAGGGAGAAAGAGAGAGGGAGAGATGGCGAGTGGAGAGATCTCCACTCTTCCCCCGGCTTCGGCCGACAGCTTTCCCCCGGGCCACTTCAAAGAGCCCAAGCGTCTGTACTGCAAAAACGGAGGGTACTTCTTGCGCATCAACCCGGACGGACGAGTGGACGGCATACGTGAGAAAAACGACCCCAACAGTAAGACTCCTTTTAAAAAATACTGTAAAGGTACGAAACGAGAGATTGCTCTTAGGCCTCATGTCAGTGTTTACACTCGTTCACTCTGAGGAGATGGAGGGGGGAAAAATCAAGCAGAAGGATGGAAAGAACTGTAAGGCAGAATGAGGGGGGAAGGAAAAGAGATAGACAGATCGAGTGATACTGAAAAAAGCATGAGTGTGAACAACAAAAAACAGAGCGAATGAACACTGAATATGAAAAGGGGGAAAAGAAGGAGAGAAGGAAAGTATGGTACGAGAGAATGAAAGAGAAACAAAAAAGAACAAGGGACTGAATAAAAGAAGGCAGGAGACAACAAGAATGTTAGCTTTTGAGGTAAGTGTTTACACTCTCTAGGTGAGTTATGGAGCAGAGTAACAGAGAGAGAAACGGTGGGGGGGTAGAAAGGGAGAAAGGGGATAGATTGAGAGAGAGAGAGAGAGAGAGAGAGAGAGAGAGAGAGGCAATACAAAGCATCTTTATTCTGTAGCACGACAGGGAAAGAAATCAGGCCCAACTTTCCGTCTGACTTCTCAATGTAGGATTTTGTCATTTAGACACAAGAAAAATATCTTTTTTTTTTCAGACCAATTCTTGTTTCTGATTGGTCCGTCAGGGTTGATACATATTCTATATCAGCAGCCCTGACAATAGTTTTGCTGTAGGGCAAATCACAGGATTGTATTAATAACACGTTTGCTTTAATGTTGTCCTTTGTACAATAACAGAGGGACTTGTATGAAGGAAAAAAAAATGACAACATGCTCTTATGTAACTTCCGAAAAAGCTTTGGAACGAGACACCAGTAGGTGTTTTTCCGCTTTGGGAAAGTCTTCACGATAAACCACATTCATGTTACGAATTGTCAATACCAAGAAAAGCTGAGGAGAAACAGGTGTTTATACCGGCTTTAATATACGTGATCACAGTACTGCAACATTCAGTGCGACTAGAAATGAATAAAAAGTCATTTTTAAATATAGTTTGGATTATGGATAATATGTGCTTCCTTCCTTTAATCCACAAACTCAGAGGCAATTGTATAGAACATCTTTGGATGCAGAAAAATGAAATTTTCCCCCTAAAACTAGGAGACCCAAACCTAGTCCAGCATGACAATGTCCCCTGCATGAAGATATGCTTTATACGGCTTGGAGTGGAAGATCTCCTGCTATAAATCCTATTGGGATAAATAGGAATGCTCACTGCACCCCAGATCTCCTCACCTCACCTACATCAGTAACTAACATTGCTATTGTGACTGAAATCTGCACAAGTCTCCACAAAACCTACAGGAACATCTCAGGTGTCCACAAACTTTTGACCACATTGTGTATTTGGGCATATAATTGGATTCAATGTCAGAATGTATTCCAGTCATATGTATGTAGTGAAAGTGCTGAGTATGGGGCTGTGAAGTTAGCATGCTTTGATCGGATCATAATCCTAAATTCATTCGTTCATTCATTCCAGGTTAGTTCTTTAAATATGATTCATTCGCTCCCTTCATCTGTTCATTTCTTACTGATGACTAATGAACGACAGAGAGTGGGTGCAACATTCAGAAGGAGCAGTGTTTGTGTGTGTCAGTGTTTACAAAGATGTGGTCATGAAGTCTCTCGTGATTAAATGCCGTTAAAACATCAGCCGCACTCCATCACATGACTCATAGCAGGTGCTTTGCGTTTGCTGCGAGGGAGATAGAAATAGAAAAAAGAACAGAAAACACAGCAGATCGATAGATAAATATAGACGTGAGAGACGAGAGAGTGGGAGAGAAGGTAATGGAGGGAAAGGAGAGAAGGACATGTAAAGATATAAAAAGGGACGGAACAAAGGGATAAACATAGAGAGAGTGTATGGAAAGGAAGACAGACAGACAGACAGACTAACAGAAATAGAAAACAGGAAAGGAGAGAGTCTGGAGGTGTGCAAAAAAGTGCAGGAAACAGCCTACTTAGATAGAGAGTACAAAAACAAAAACAAAATGAGGGAGGAAAAAATACAACTACATATACAATATCAGATGCTCTAAATAATATGCCTGATGATAAACCCATTACTGACAGGAATGGAAAGAGTCTCCACTCTCATTGTGTAAGTTAGAAGTAGAGCTACTGATTTTGTGAAGGTATCAAAACATAATATTATATTTTATTATTAAAATGAAGTGAAATTCATACAAAAAATTATACTTATGGCTTTGCTTATGATCAGTACCTTTAATTTCTATCTATCTATCTATCTATCTATCTATCTATCTATCTATCTATCTATCTATCTATCTATCTATCTATCTATCTATCACAAAAGTACTTTCTATAGAACAATTATTATAAGAATAAGAACATGTAAGGTATCTATCTATCTATCTATCTATCTATCTATCTATCTATCTATCTATCTATCTATCTATCTATCTATCTATCTATCTATCTATCTATCATTTCACAAAGTACTTTCTATAGTAAGATTATTATAAGTATTTGTCTGTCTGTCTGTCTGTCTGTCTACTTGTCTAGGTCTGTTTTGTCTGTTTTGTCTATCTATCTATCTATCTATCTATCTATCTGTCTGTCTGTCTGTCTGTCTGTCTGTCTGTCTGGATTCTAAAATTATTGAAAATAAAGGAAAGAAATTCCTCAATAATTAAATGTGAACATTTTATATGTAAAAAAAATCAGAACAAAACTGTACGCTCCAATCAGCTGCCTTCAATGTGACTGCCTTTTTTCCCTAAAGAAAAATGACAATACTACAATATTCAAGAAAAGACACAAAGACATTGTGACATTTTTATCACAAAATTGCCCGGCCCATTAAAGTTCCATTATGCACATACGTTAAAATGTATATGTGGCACAGTCTTTAACATGAGCATGACTGACATTTGAGGGTTTTAAGCGTTGCTGGCGTACTTGCATATTCATGAGTTTAGAAACAAATAAACTTTGAATGAAGCTGGGGCAGAATAAAGATCATCGTGTGTTTGCGGTAGTAGATTGGATTGGAGTCCAGCACACACACACACCCACAGTTGCTGTTAACTCAGTGTTATGGAATTTACAAAATCCGCCTCACCGGGAGACGAGTCATTTCTTTCCCTTTCCAAATGTCTTCAGCTGACGAAAACATTGTTCAATTAAAAAAAAAAGGACACAGGACACTGAATTCCAATCTGGCGTCACTCTGGAGTATTTTTTTCTTAAATCGGTTTCATTTTATCCTTTCATACCACAGAAAAATGACAATATTTTTTTGCTCAAAGTATGATTCATTATACTTTATCCATTTACGCTTACATTTAATGCTATGGGACATCCAGCAAAACAAGCCTAGTTCCGGTTATCACTTGTTATAACAGCTATAAACATTTCCTTTTTTTTCTTATCAGTTTGTTACTGATAAATGGCAGTACATCCCTTTACAGTGCTTCCCTTTCCTTTAAAGTTACAGCTTTACCTCTGACTTTCAGAACCATGCAATTAAACTGAAGACCCCTTTTACAAACTGAAACAGAAGACTCCTTCCAAAAGACGCTTTTCTTTAAAACCAGAATTACTGTCCAATCAAATTTGAGAATTCAGCATCAATAAACGGTATATCATGTATTGTATCAATAAAACTGTAAAAGTAGGCAACATCCTCGGTCATGCAAGATACACTATATGGATTAAAAACTTACCGACAAAAGTATTGGGACACCTGATATGCCATATGTGCTTCCCTTCTCTTGAACTAGGAGACCCGAACCTGTTCCAGCATTTCAATACCCCTGTGCACAAAGCCAGCTCCATGAAGCTATGCTTTACCTGGGACGGAATGAAAGCTCTCCTGCGATTGAGCACACCGGTTACACCCCAGGCCTCCTCACCTCACCTCACCCACATCAGTACCTGACTTTATTAATATGATCGAATGAGCACAAATCTCCATAAAGTCTGGTGGAACATCTTCCCAGAAGAGTGGAGGTTATAATACCAGCAAATGGGGGAATAAATGTGGAATGGGAAGTCAAAAAAAATCATACCAATCTTATGCTCCGTCCACAAACCTTTGTTTATATACTGTATGTGTGATCTCTAACATTAGTTAGCGAGCTAGTTGTTTACCTTGCTAGCTGCTTACTTACTTGTTTATTTGCTGGAGGAATTGAGCAGCTAGAAGTAAACATGTTCCTTGACAACGATATTATAATATTGTTAATTTGATGAAATGCTGAGCAGGTACTTTTGAAGAAAAACTAGAGCAATGCAATTTGTTTTCGTTTGTTTTTCTCAACTGACTTCATTCTTCTTTTTTTCTTGTTTCCTTCAGTCCGGCTGCAGCTCCAGGCGACCGCAGTAGGAGAGGTCGTCATTAAGGGGATCTCAACTAATCGCTTCCTTGCCATGAGCTCTGAGGGGAGGCTTTTCGGAACGGTGAGTCCACAAACATCGATTCGAATTGCGCATAGCCATGAACAATTTCCAAGTTTCTGCGATCCTGTAAAAGCAATTAGAAAACACTTGGAGTGTGTGCTGTTGAGAGGGAATAGTCAATAGCAGGGTGGTGTGATGCAACTCTGGCTAGCATGGACTTACACGGTGTGATGTAATTGCACACTTTCTATCCAGGGACTCTCTATGATAGACACCCTAAGGGGAAACCTTATTCTTGTGCATGCTTGTCTGTTTACTGTGTTTGGGGAAGAGAATTACCACTTTTTACAAAGTGTTTTTCACTTTTACCTCAGTAATTGTAACTTCGATGACCACTGTGTCGCAACCCACTACTGGGCCATGAAAGTGGCCACTTGTGTGTTTAGAGACTCCTAGTGTAGAAGCTAGAAACAAATAAAAATATCATTTTACTCGATTTTTGACACATTGCCCAGTCCTAGTTCAAAACAAATAGCATACTCAGACTAAATACTCACCAAACAAAGCCCACTTTGGCACTTTAGCACACCCACTAATTGCACACATAAGTTAGGAGCTGCAGTATTGTTCACACCCAAGGAAATATGAGGGAAATTTACCAGCTGTCTGGTAGTTAAGTTTCCCCATTTTGGTTTACCTCCCGTTTCACCAGAAACCACATCGTTCTCCAGAACAGTGCGTGTGTAGTAGTTATTTATTTGTAATATTAAATAGGGCCTGCTGTGAACATTACGTTTCACCACATACACATACACACAAGGGCACATTGACGCAACCTGGCCACTTTGCCATTATAAGGCTTCCACAGGATTCATTTTACCCACTGAATAGGAAACCCTTATTCATGATTTTCTGCTAATCACGGTTGTATAGAGTGACTACTTGACCCCTTTTTGTCAGCAAGGCGTTCCCAAAGTGGACGTTTGTTTTTGTAAACTGTAGACTGAGAAACAGAAAGTATAAAAAGATCCTAGGAATTAGTTTGATAAGAACATGAGCTGAACCCTTGACAACGGTTGCCTGGTTAGCATGAGACCATCTTCTTTTGTTGTTTGGAATGGTAAAAACATTACTCTGTCTTAGAAGGTAATAATAATAGAGACTCCGTCCAAAATATACTACAAAAAATGTCTAATTATAAAAAAAAAAAACCTGTGCTGACTGGATAATCTCCGAAGGAGTAAAGCTACAAATGTCCTCTGTGTGTTGTTTGTTGAAGGATTGGAAATGTTTTTGAAAGCTCTAATTTGAACGTGATCTAGATGTGAACAAACAAGAGTTTAGGGAAATAATATCAGGACTTATCTCAACGTAACGGCCTCAAAATACCACCAGCTCTGACGAAATTCTGATTCAGGTTTATGATTCACTTTTCTGTTGTATGGAGTATGGCTGATACGTCACAAAAACAGATTGAAAAATGTGTGTAATGGTTGAGACAGTGATGTTTTCAATGACTAAACTTTTTTTTGTGGTATATTTGGAAGGAGGTTCCATTATTAGTGCCTTCTAATACTCAGAGTGATGGAAAAAAAAACAAAGGAAGATGGTCTAATGCTAACCAGACAACCATTGTTTTCTGCTTTGCGTCAAAAGAAAGCTTGTTCACAGCCACCTGGACTTAATAGTTAAAAGCTGCTCTGATGTGAGTGAGAAATTGACTGGTTTCATGAATGTTTAAGAACATTAAATGGAAGGATATGCTGATAAAAGTAAAGCAGACTGTACATTTCAGTACTGCCGGAGAAACAAATCATTTCTGAAGATATAAAATATTTTTTAAATTTCTCCAATTAGTATTCTCCAAGAAACTGGTGGAAAATTCCTGTAAATCAGGTGTAGTATGAAGTCAACTAATAAACTCTAGAGATTATTATAACAATTAGCATTAGTAAGTTTAGCCATAAAAGCAGAATTTTTAGTAATTCACTGTTTTTTTTTAATTAATTTTCATGACTTCATATGACATTTTCAATATAAACCTGAATTCGACCGATTTTATAGATTTATTCCATATCAAACCGTTTTAAGATGTACAAGTTTTTCATTAGCGCTGCCTCGTTATTACTCAAAACCATATTCCTCGTGTTACACATTAGTTCTTGTGATAATATATATAAAAATATATGTCCTTCTGGATGATAAACAGCATTCCCTCTGTGACCAGTGGAGGACTCATTTAGCTTGGCTGTAGAAAGAAGCGCTAGAGGAAGTTGTTTGTTCCAAAAGCAATCACACTGTACAAGTCCTAGGATTAGTTTATTAAGCCGTATCTGAACTTGACCAATTTTCCCATTTACATTACCATATACATTACCAGACTAATGCCATTTACTGCTCTGCTGTTACACTCTTTACAATGTTTGTACTGCACTCGAGTCTGCTGGTGTACCAGCCATGTTTTAATGTTCACACAGAAAAAAGCTACCACATCACACCCTCACACTGTATCAGTACACACTATCTGTTTCTTCTTGTATACTGTGTATACAATCTAAAGTTGGCTTTTAGTATATTTTTTACTCTCTGTGCTGTCTAGCTAGCTAGCTAGCTAGCTATCTAGCTAGCTAGCTCTCAATGTTGAGCCCTCTTTGTGTTTATGTGCATGGAGCTACAAAGCTGTCCAGAGCAGGTACAAATGCATGACTGCTGCCCACACACACACACACACACACACACACACACACACACACACACACACATATACACACATATACACACACACACACACACACACACACACACACACACACACACGAATTTAGTCATCATGACTGATGTGTTTTACAATGTAACAGATGTACCTTTGCACACAAACAAGGGCAAACACTTCATGTTAGGCTGAGAAAAGCAGCTGGTAGGAAATTCCTTTGAACCCACTGTGTGTTCTGATAAAACCGAAACAACAAATACATTCCTTTTTATCTTCTTTTCTTTCTTTTTTTAATCTTCATGTTTAGAGTGCCCTCCACTAGTGTTGGCAGCCTTTGCCAAATATGAGCAAAGACAGGCTGAATATATTACAGCTCTGAGTCTTTTCCTCTAATGCCGAATGAGGTTGGGGAATGAATAGCTAAGGGGCTTAGGACCATTCCTCTATACAAAATCTCTCCAGGTCCCTCATAATTTAAGGTAATTCTGGGGACTCTCCTCTTCAATTCACCCCACAGGTTTTTATAGGTTGTCAGGAGACCATGATGACCAGAGAAAGACCTTCACCACTTAAATCACACTGTATTTGACCACTTTCATATTCTATACAATTGTTTGTCTCCAACTTTGTGGTAACAGTTTGGAAAAAAACTCACATATAGTGATTTCGAAATCATAATATATAAATTTTTCTCTCTCTTTACAACTCAGAAACGAGCAACAGACGAATGTTATTTCTTCGAACGCCTAGAGGCAAATAACTATAACACATACAGATCACGGAAATATCCTAACTGGTACGTCGCGCTAAAGAGGACGGGACAGTACAAGAGCGGAGCGAACACAGGACCTGGACAAAAAGCTATCCTCTTCCTCCCAATGTCAGCCAAGAGCTAAACAGCATCTGTGTGAGTTTTTATTTGTTTATGTGAAAACAAATGTTCATCTTTATTTTTTTGGTCAACAAAATGTTGGGCTTATTAACTTATCACAGTGCTTTTACCTGCTTATCACTAATGAATCATTTTTAGAGGTACATTGCATTCTTTGCTTACAATGTAAAATATTTAAAAGATGCCTCATTAATAGTTTCTTGCCATCTTTTTTTTTTTTTTTTGGTGTTATTTGGGTTTCTTGAGCTCTTGAACAACATGTATGTAAAATCAGTGTATAATCCATCAGTGGCTTCATCCAACATTATGGTTTGACTCTGAGAACTCCATGAATCACTACATGCTTTTTAAAATCAACAAGAGAGTTAAAGGAAATGATATTTATTTATTTGTGCAAATGGCTCCAGAGTGGACATTTCTTCCTAAGAAAATACCGCCAATGAAATTTATTTTGAATTCCAGGTTAGGATTAGGATGTTAGATTGGATATTGTGCAAATTCAACAACTTCTAATCACCAGTTTCACATTGTGAACATTTAAAATATAATAAAAACGTTGTAAACTTTTATGTTCATTAAAATTTTACATTTTACCTAGAAAAGGGGAAAAGTGCTGAACTGACATAATCATTGTTGCGATTAAACCCTAGTGGTGAGTTTTGTAATTGAATGGTTTGTAATTGCGTAAAATGAAAATGTTTCAGAAATATAATCCTTTATTCTGAAATTCAAAAAAACTAACTACTGAAACTAAAATTTCATCTTACAAAGTCAAGTAGCCAAAAGTTAAAGCCAAAAGTTAAAAGTAGCCAAAAGCTAAACATTGAACCAAAACAGGGTGATGTTCCACCATCTGCAGCCAATCAGTGTCACTAAAAGAGGGTCAACAGGAAGTGCTCCATCTGTAATCTTATCTTGGAGCTCTGTGATCTGTTTTTCTGCTCATTGAAACAGAATCTTGAATGAAACGCATAGTCGTCATGCTAATCCAAAAGGTTCTCTGGTGAACCTTTTGCCAAACTGAACAGATTTTTAACATTGGATGATTCACCTACTGTTGGAAAGGTAAACATTTTTAGACACGGCTTGAAAGTTGTGTTGAAACAATTTGACCGTGTCCAACTGAGTTTTTAAACAGTTTTTTAATACTTTAACAACATTAACTTCAACCTTCAATTGCAAGCTTAAGTGTTTACCAAAAATGCTTGTAAAAATATGCTTAGTTGTGATCTACATCAAGTACCAAACATTCAAATACATACGTAATAATAATAAAAACCCTCGAAAAGGTAACAAATTTGTGAAAAAAATCATTTTAATTGACAAATATTACCTTTTTTATTTTTATTTTGAAAGCCTCTTTGTTTATGACTGCAGCTCCTCTACCTTTTTAACGAATGTCCTGACTAAATAATGTGAGTTTAAAAAATGCTGCTTATATATATATAAATTCTAGCTTTTAGTGTGTATAGATCAGTTGTGTTGTACATTACATTTAATGTGAGAAAATAATGACACTAAACATTGGCTATGTATGTAGTAAAACTCTTCAGAATTGCAATATATATACACAAACTTTCTTTAAAATGACTGTACATTCACAATTGACATTAAATACTGTATTTAATGTAGTCCAAACAGTTCAGGTAATCACTGATTTCTTCCTGCTTGTGAATCATTTTGAAAGGCATTTTCCAGGAATATAATGAAATTCAGTTATCAATAAGATTCAAGTTTTTAATTTTTTTTTGTTTCCACATTTCATACATAATAGTAATAGAAAAACAAAGATCAAATCAACATTTTGAACATCATCATGTAATCATGTTAATACAAGTTGAAATTATATACTGTATATATATATTTAAACTGAATTAATCTGTGTGTTATTGTATTTATTACTATGGGAAAATTGATGAAAAAAATGACCCATGCTATAATAAGAAGACAAGCAACAGCGTGAAGTGTTTTTTTTTTTTTTTCATTCAATATTTGTATAATATATAACATTTAAGCATAATTTATAATTCAACAATGAAAAATTTTTATTGTACTGTTTATAGTTATTATAGTATTTAATGTTTATCTTTGAACACAGCAAAACTTAGTAGTGTCCATTAGTAAAAAGTACTTTGAATGATGTCAAACTTAGAATTTGTGTAAACATATTTTTTTATTAATAGGTTTTAGTATGGTTTTTGTATGTTGCGTTCTTGCCATATAAGTCTGTTTGCATTCGTAACGTAACGAGGCAGTTCGTGGCGGGATTTAATGTACAGCTGGAATTCCTGTTAAAGTTTCTGTCAGAAATGAAATCAACACATTCTGACCAATCAGAACAGATGTAACGTATCTACCGGTTTGTTCATAAACTATATGGATAAAAGTATTATGTCAACTGACAATACCCCTGTACACAAAACCAGCTCCATGAAGATATGCTTTGCATGGGTTAAAGTGGAAGATCTCCTGCTCTGACCTTAACGCAATTGAATACCTTTTGGATAAATTGGAACGCTGACTGCACCCCAGGCCTTCTTACTTCACCTACATCAGTACCTGACTTTACTAATGCTGTTGCTGAATAAAAACAAATCTCCACAAAATCTAGTGGAACATTTTCTCAGAAGAGTGGAGGATATTAGCAGAGCAAACAGGGACTAAATGTACAACAAACTATAGGAATCTTCTGGTTAATTGTTCACAAACTTTCTATATAATGTACATTTTGTCCATTAATAAGAAATAAGAAATACTTATAAATACACATAAATAAAAAAAAAAAAAACAATACTTGCTTGAGGAAGAAATAAATGAAAAAACATCGTAAAATGTTAATGAAAATAAAAATAATGCCTTTAGCTGAAAAAAAGGCAAAGTATTTATTATTTAGTCATGTTCACATAAAATAACCCTATTCCAATCTTTTTAAATTTACATTTAAATGGCTATCAAGTTTAATTCTTCTATAGTTTAAAAAAGGCCTCTAGGAAAACAGGCACCTAATTGTATCTTGGGCGCACTGAGAGATTTATGTGTACCGCTCAGGAATCTTCCTGTGGTAAATCTGATAGACTAATCCAGTGTACACGGCAGGCAGCTCTTCAACGCTCAAATCAACGCTTTCAAATCCGTTTTCCAGTCCGTACAGAAGCAGTTTGGCGATGCGGCTCGTTATGGGTGCGGCGTCGCTAACTTTTGCCAATTCCGCCAAATCCATCCACTCGCAACGTAAACACTCGTGCCTGCAGAAGTTGATCTCGTACGTCACGGGAGACAGACGGCAGATCAGATACATGTCAGAGTTCCCAAATGCCCCGGGGTGGTGGTGCTGCTGACGGATGCTCAGGAGAGATCGGAATTCAGATCGGACGCCGGTTTCCTCGAAAACTTCGCGTACTGCGGTGTCGCCTATTTCGGGCCAAAAGTTAAGTCAGTCAATCAATAAACAGGTAGCAAATAATGACTCACTGATGTTAATCGAGACTTCACTTTGTTTATTGGTAAAAAATAGTTGCCATTAGAAGTTTTCGTAAGTAATTTTTTCGAATTCGTAAAAATAATTCACAAATCTGTTCATTTCTGTCAATCTATTTCATTTACTTGGCTCACCAACTGGCCATGATAGTTTGCTACATGATACCAGCGATTGTTTTTTCTTCTTAATCGATTACTATACTAAATAATGAGACTTGGCATCAAATTGGAGATTTGTTAATAAATACACAGTTTTCTTATATACTATAATTCTATATTGCTTATATTTAAAGCTCAAGCTAAAGACACTGCTAAATACACCTGGCATTCGTTACAAATTCTGGTTGCCACTTCTGTCATATACACTATTTAGATAAAAGTATTGGGACACGTGACTTTTCAAGCGGTATGTGCTTCTACCCCAAACTGTTAGCGCAATGTTGGAGGTACACAGTTGTACAGGACGCCTTTGGATGCAGTAGCATGAAATTTTCCCTTTTATTGAGGAGACCTAAACCTGCTCCAGCATGGCAATGCCCCTGTGCACAAAGCCAGTTTCATGAAGATATGATTTACATGGTTAGATTGGTGGAAGATCTCGAGTGGCCTTCAATAGAGCTATTGAAGCCTGTTGCACACTTTTGGGGTAACTTCACCCCAGGCCTTCTCACCTACATCACTACCTGACTTTACTAACACCCTTGTATATGAATGAGCTCTATTAACTCTAGTAGAACATTTTCCCAGAAAAGTGGAGATTAATTAAAGCAGCAAATGAGGACTAAATGTAGAACGGAACGTTCAGAAAGCACATACCAAACTTATGGTCAGGTGTCCACAAACTTTTTTCCATATAGGGTACAATATGAAAAATATGAAAATACCATTTCTAAAGAATCAAAAATATATTCCAATCGACCATTTCGTTATCATTTCAAATAAGACCACACATTTCCATTGAAGTCAACGTACTGAATGTATGTTCTGCTTTTTAGGTTTATCCTTTAAGAAGGAAGCAGGAAATGGTTTAGCGTCGGCATAACGGATATTGTTTGTATAATTTGGCTCTAATGAGGTCAAAGCTGCATCAAAACTCTAAACATCTGGATTGAACTTGGGTTATCTTTTCCTTGAACTCCAAAACAAATAGCATGGAATCCTTTTAATGTGTAAACGGTTATAAAAGATTTTTCATGCATAAACACTTTTTTAAATGAAAACTGTAAACATAGACTTAGATAATATTTAATGGGGGTTAAAAGGTTCGGGAATGCAGTATTGATGTAAATGTTCAAAAAATGTTGCTATCTGCATAAATTACAGACTAGAGACAGATCGCACAATATATTGTTAAAACGGATTAAAATTTTATAATGTTGTTGTGCTACTTACCTATATTTTCACTCGGATTTGATAATCCACCAGGAAACTTCCACATATTCTTAGCCTGAAACACACAAATAAACAATATTATGTTTAATAAAATTATAAAATTGTATGGTTTATTTTCTCGCTAGCATAGATTTATTCATTCGTTTTACATTTTAAAATCGTTTTTTTTTTTTTTTTACTTATATGCATATGCTTTTCTTTCAATGCATTTAACATAGAAATATCTTTATATTTGTTTTAGTTTAAAACTTGTTCTACTGAAGTGTAAACTTGTAAACATGTTTGTTGAGTCATATTTAACACCAAACCAGAACAAAATGCTGCTAGTTGTAAACTATAATTTAGTTCTCACTTGATTAGTCCTTTACATTCACAATTAAATGCTTGTTTTTTTATTTTATTTTTTATTAAAGCTATGTAAATTTGTACTTCACTTCTGTGTATGTTTCTTGGTTTTTTTTTTTCCTCTCATATGGAACAATAAAAAGTATTTTTGTGGGGAAAATCAATATTACAGAGATCTGTTGTTTTCTATTTTAAGGCTTTTAATTGTGTTTGAATATAATATATATATATCATTGTGTCATTAAATTCTGTTAACTCAATTAACCTAATAAATATATATACTTATGTTCAAAATTCTACATTCTCTCCTAGTATTTCTATACTATATGGACAAAGGTTCAGACACATATGGCTGAAAAAGTTCAGGTGTTACAATAATTTTGTCCACATAATGTATTAGGTTATGAAACTACATGCTAATCTACAGTTTGTTAACGGGGAAAAAAACCACACACACACACACACACACTATTATTAAGTATTCTCTCTGTAGTTCCTGTCACTGGGTAATGTTTTCCAGATTTTTCCATCCCTCTATACTTGGCAAGATATTTACCCCAGATAAGTAATTGTGTGTGTGTGTGTGTGTGTGTGTGTGTGTGTGTGTGTGTGTGTGTGTGTGATCTTTAATGCTTTACTTCTTCACAAACTCGATTCTCTATGGTCAATGTTTAACAGGGTAAAGTTTAATAAATGATAAAAGACTAGCTTACTTTTTAGCTAAATAAGCATTGTAGCACATGTGTATAAAACACACATCCATGCTCCTTTTTTGGTTTTATGCAACAAACTGGATAATATAATAGTTAATTTTTGACATTTCTTGCCATCTCGATGTGCTTTAGACAATCAATTGTCTTGTGCAGACAATAGCCCTATAAGAGCTACTACAACAACTGTACAAATCCATATTATGGCAAGAAACGAGAAAAGTCCATCGTTGCATTAATAAATTAAGGTCCGTCAATCCAAAATAAATCTCAGGAACTTTTAATGTTTTAAAACAATGAAACGCTATGATGGCTCTTAGGAAGACTATTGAAGGAAAGGAAGCTCATGCTGCAGAGGATACGTTTATTAGAATTACCAGCTGATTTACAGAAATGCTCCACAAAGTTCAAGTGGCAGACTTATTTCAACATCCGTTGTGCAGGAGACTGCGTGAGTCAGGCAATCATGGTTGAATTATGGCAAAGAAACCGTTACTTCTGAGGAACAACAAGCAGAATAGAACATGCTTGTGCCAAGAAACACAAGGACTAGACATTAGATCAGTGGAAAACTGTCCTCTGGTCTGATGAGTCCAAGTTTGAGATTTCTGGTCCGAAATGCTGTGTCTTTGTTAGACGAACAGAGGGCAAAAGGACGGTTCCTGAATGTGTGGTTCTCATTGTAAAGCATGGAGGAGGAGGTGTGATGGTGTGGGGCTGCTTTGCTGGTAACACTGTTGGTGATTTAGTCAAAATCTAGGGCACATTTTACCGGCATTTTGCACCGACATGCCGTCCTATCTGTTTTGTACTTTGTGGGACCATCATTTGTTTTCCAAAAGGACAATGATCCCAAACACACATGTGGGTTATGGAATAGCTATTTGTTCAACACGGGGTGCTATAGAGTGCTGGGTCAGATGACCTGGCCTCCACAATCACCCAATCTAAACCCAGTTGAGGCGGTTTGGAATGAGTTATACTGGAGAGTGAAGGAAAAGCAGCCAACATGTACTCAACACCTCTGGGAACTTGAGGATTGTTGGAAAAATATTTGAGTTGACTACCTCATAAGGCTGACTGTGAGAATACCAAGAGTGTGCAGAGCGGTCATGGAAGCCAAAGGTAATTTGACGAATCAATATTATAAAAACCTATGCTGAGATGTTTAATACATTTTTGTTTACTGCGGACATCCATACGTGTTTTCTCATAGATATCCGTATGTACAAATATAATATAAATGAACTAAAATCATAAAAAGACAAAAATAGAATTTTTTTGACCGTGTCCTTCATCACAAAACCTAAAGACAAACCTTTTCCTTATACAATCTTCATATATGCTCTTTGTATCTCAAAATGGGGTTGATTATAAAGTTACAAATAACACCACACTTTTCCATCACGGTTTCGTTTTTCACTTAAATTGTGAATCATCTGACACCCACGCGTGCACCAAAAGCACCTAACAATTCGAAAATATTTTGACTGCTGAATCATGCAAGGCTGATGGCAGATTCCATCATTCGGTACCGCTGATGGATCAGAGGCAGGTTACAAACAGTAAATAACCAAAGGTGGGCAAGTGAACCAGATAAAGGGGGCAATACACAGATATGTGTGGTGGCAGTCTGGGAAAACCCTTGATGTAATCCAATTTTTACTAGACATAGTTACTCTTTTGGATGTTCGCTATATGGAAGAGTTGATTTTTGAAGACCCCATTCTGCATTTAGTCCCCATTTGCTGTTATAATAACCTTCTGGGAAGACGGTCCACTAGATTAAATGTGTTGGTGGTGATTTTATGTTCATTTAGCCACAAGATTGGTAGTAAAATCAGGGGCTGATTAAGGGGGATGGGATTACGTGGTCTATAGCACGCCACTGGAGATCTTCCACGGAGCTGGCACTTCGGTATAAGTGTGTCACACTGCCCTATGTCCAATTTTAGAAAAGACTGTATATGGAGTTAGCTTTGGGGGTGTAAATGAGCAAAAGGGGGGGAATGTTATGCTAGAGTATAGTGGAGGGACTTCGTGGTGCTGAAAAAGTGAGGAATGGGAACGATTAGCAGTAAAGTCTATATTCCAGTGGGTATAAAGAAGTCAGTGAGCGTGCTGGGAAAGCGAAACAAGGTGTTGCAGTCAACTTTGCTGTGTGTGTGTGTGTGTGTGTGTGTGTGTGTGTGTGTGTGTGTGTGTGTGTGTCTTCCATTTCCTAGATACCTTTGCCAAATTGTTCATGTTTATACACTGCTTGTTGACCAGCCTAAATTAAGCTAAGGTATCGGAGATCTCGATGACGTCAATGACTTTTGCGACCAAAAAAATAAAGAATGTGGCACATAAATGAACCTTGTGTGTAAGCGTGTGCGACCAAGAAAAAAATAAAAGAAAGCATGAATGTTCTGTACCCTGTTCTTGTCTTGAACAACAAGGACTTTTCCATTGGACTGGTTCACAACAGCACCTTTAAAAAAAACACAACAAAAGAGACATGGTGGACCCACTTTGTATTAGCGTATATGTGAGAAATCAAGTTCTTTTCTCAGTACTTGTAAATAAAGAAGGGATGAATGTTTGGGGATAGGGATACTAAGGGTTTAAATATGGTTTGTTTAAGGCAGATCGTCCCGAATATGTTTGCGAGACCTGATCGAATCGGCGTCTTTATTTGACTTTGTCACACAGCTAGTGTTTATATCACTTTGTTCCTCTCTGTGACTGCAGTAGATTTGAAAAATAATCTTGAATTCCCATCCATTTTGGTGGTGACATAATCAATTCTACATCTAATGGATGAAAACTAGGAAGTAGGAAGCTTGTAATGTAAAAAAAATATATATACGAAGCTGGTAATTTGGTAGTGAAGGTGTTGAAAGGGATTGTGTTCATTAATTCACTTCGTTCATTAGGTAAAAATGTCCTCAAAAGGATAGCATCAAGTGTGTGTGTGTGTGCTGTAGAGTGATAAAGTTTTTATCCACCTCTTCGCTAAGAAACATGTTCCAACATGCCTCTACTATGCATACGCATGCTCTTAATCTCTCTTTCTCTCACTAGCTCTCTTGCCTCTGGCGCCCTCTGCTGTTCAAAACATGGCATTTTATGTGAAATCCTATACAGATTGTCCCAGAGTTACGATGGTTCGACTTACGATGACGTGAGCGATACAACAAAATTGTAAAAAAATATCGAAAAATTCGCGCAATTCGCACGGGCAGCAGCGTACGATGTACTGGGATGAGCGTATCTCTCACCCTGTGAGATGCCCCACTCTCACTAGCGGTCGATAAAGTTGTCTCAGTGTGTATTTTTTTCAGTTTCAAACAGCAATTTTTGTGATAAAACGGGTCTTCCAAGGGCCCAAGTATGTCTCCTGCTTGTAGTGAAAAAAGAAATGGAAAGCCATAACTTTAGAGCAGAAAATGAAAATGATAAATCAGCATGAAGCAGGAAAGACGGTCACAGTCATAGCATCATCTTCAACTCACGATATTTTTGACTTACGATGAGGGTGTCCTCAAGTATGCCCACTGTAAGCAGAGGACTTCCTGCACATGACTTTTTTTATGTGAACACAAAAATGCAATATTTTTCACCTTTGAGGTGAAGCAAGATGAAGAAAATTTATAGAAAAAAATGGTTTCAGAATAAAAAAAGAAGTAAGAAAGAAACTGGCAAGAGCAGCAGGAGGACCTGAAAGTGGCAGTCGTATCAGCAATCCTATTGGTCCGTACCAAACTTTTCAGGTGAAAAGATAAAACGAAGTGGTGGTGTGTGCGATCCTTAGAACAGTATACCTACAGTGAAGCATGGTGGTGGGAGCTTCATGATATGGGTCTATTTCTTTTTGAAGCCAAATATATATTCATCTTATTGCCCAAAAAAATAAATCTGGGCATTTCAAATAAGACAATGGACAACACGATAAAAAGAATTGGTAGCTCTTAAACATTGACCTTTTGTCTTCTTGTCCATTGCCTTGTTAAAAAGATGCACTTCCGGATGAAAAGTCATTCGTTCAAATCGGAGCAAAGCTGCCACTACTGGACCCTTAAGCAAGGCCCGAAGTAAAAGACATCCCATAATGATCTGAAACACGTAACCAGAGCAAATAAAGAAGGCCTTGTTTGACCAGGCCAAGCTGTTGTCTTGAATCCCTATGAATATTTATGGAGGATTTCGGAGCTGCAAGTCCATCAGACGGCCTCTCATATCCTTGAAGGAGCTGAGGACGATTTGCCAAGTGGAATGCCACCAATGTTGTCCATTTGTGCACTAACCTGCAACTCCGACCTGGTGTGTTGCGTAGTTGGGCAGACGGCTCTCTCCGTCCCCCATCCACAGACTGAGCACGGCCTCGTCCTGGACCGCGTGGTGGAAGGCAAATCCCTGCTGCGCTGCGGTTTCCGCTAAACGACTTTGCCAGATCGGAACACGCAGCCAGACAGCCACATGGCCCTCAGAGCGCCACACGCACACAGACTCTAATATACACACAAAATACGCAAACCAAATATAAGATTTTCAACCACAGAACTTATGAATTCTTCATTTCAAATGGTCTCGGGAAAAGTCTGATCGTCCGCCTGAGGAAAACCACAGCGATACGGGTGCATGGCGTACCAAAATGCTCAGCACAGCAGGGAAAGTTGATTTCTGGGTATTATAGCGACGTCGTGTGATATCGGTGAGCCCTGGAAACGAGCGGATTATATTATGATATAAGCATGCGTGCGAACAAATTACTTTGCGCTCTTTGCATCGTTGACCCAAATTTGCCCCTTCAGGAAATAGTTCTAATATACCGTCCAGGAGTCATGCTGGTAATCTTGTGGGTGTCGGATAAATCCCATCAACAATACACCCCTAAATTACTTAATAACCATGTTGTAACATATAGTTTAGATGTATTGAACCATAAACATCCGTAGGGTTGCTCAACTCGTTCCTTTGTTCGTGCTGTCGCATACGTAATTTTTGTATAAACCAGTCATTATTTTTTTTATTTCCTTATTTCCACAAGTAAGGTGGTCATGTTACACAGAAAACCGTTTGCGCTGCTTCCTGTCTGTTTAGGTTGAAGTTTCTATTTAATCATATTGCAGCAGAATCAGTAGCATACAGTGCAATGCTGCTTAAAGCTGTTGCTTCAACCAATCAGATTTCAATTTGGCGCCATCTAGCAGGTGTACAATGTACTACGTCTACATTTTCACGTCCTTGTCCTGAGAGCGCGTCGGTCGGCCCTCGCAACCCGCATCAGTAGCAAACTGCACAAGCGCAAATACATTCGTGTAGATTTAATAGATTTGGTCGCAGATACACTTACAAGAACATATATTTTTAAGAAGGACATCGTGAGGGAGGGTCGACGAAAACGGTTAAAAACTTTTTTGTCATTGACTAGTTATACTTTTGTGTTTTCTTTCCTGTAAATTTTGCACAAAACCGCACAACTTGCCTAGTTTTCATATCCCCAAGAAATCCGTAACGCACAGACAAAATGCACAGAAAACCCCGGGGTCATTTTATGAGGTTAATATCGAAGTTTCCGCTGGAGATGTATGCGGGGGGTGCAGTTGCGGCTCCAGTGAAACGAGACCTGTCGAACTGTGTTTATTCGATTTTCTTGCTTTGGAAAATGCCATTCATTCCCGCTTTATGAAACACTCATCTGTTATACTGCGTCTTTCTATAATATTGATGGTTTCTACAGATGTGACATCATAATGATGGTATTACGAAGTGGATCGGTTCAGGCGGAAACCCAGAAGTACTAACTAATCCTTTCCAGAATTTTTACCTAAAGTATACACATTTTTTGTTAGTCTGGGTTTCTTCAGAAGATCTGTGATTCCTACAGGAAAGATTATTATACTGCAAAGCTGCACCGTCGAAATTATTTGGAAAATATGACCATTTGCATCACTTTTACATAAACAGGCACAAATTTTATAGTCAATTTGTACGTTTTTATCTTCATTTAAACCCTGTGAATGTTTATCAACACTGTTAGAAGGTATTTCACACTATAGGTCTGAGATATTTATTATTATTATTATTATTATGGTTTATTCACCTCGCAGCAGCTCACTGAACGCGGCCTGGGTGACGTCAGCGGGCAAGTGGCCCACCGTCACGCCGCCGTGCGCGTCCACTGAGGCGGCCAGAGGGGCTCCGGGACCCCGCTGTTGGTTCTGGTGCTGGTGCGTCGCGTAACCGGAGAAACGGCTTAGAATCCCCCAAGCACTGCGACACGGATGTCGGGTGAGGAATTTCCTGAAAAAAGGAAGAAACCCGCGGCTAAAAGGAGCCATTAAGAAACACACCTGCATCCAAAACACAAACAGTAAATAAATATACACAAATAAACAAGTCGACTGTCGACGTGCAAGTAAAGGCGTAAAGTTTCTAATATAATGCGCATTCTGTGTATATTAAATACACAATGTTTAATTCCAGTGTTTTTTTTATTTTTATTCTAATCAGAATATTAAAAGGTCCAGCTTGGATTTATCTCTAAACTTTTCTCATGTCTGAATCTTTTTTTATTTGTATTTTTTTTTACCCGATGAACTGTCATTTGTTTCCAGATTTGATTGAACCCATTTTTTGTCATTTATTTATTTTAAGCTTTATTTTAATATAACAACGATGCATATCTATGGTTAATATGTTTTATTGTGATTATATCTTCAAAACTCTTTGGATGTTTAAAACGTCGTATTGGTATTTCTATAGTTTGATTTTCAGCGCGACCACTATTTCTGGGATTTACGGTAAAAAAAAAAAAGGTTACTTCCACGAGCCGGTGCCGAACTCTAAACCCGGAAGTTGAAGAATAGCGTGGCGAGAGGTTGTTTTATTTTAGCAACGCGCATGCGTGGTGCGGCTTGCACGCTTTCAAGCAGGAGAGCGCGAGGGAGAGTCAAAGATGTCAGCAAAGAAAAGTAAAGGTAAAGGAAGGAAATCGCAGGAAGAAGGAGACAGCAGAGATGGATCCGGGATGGATTTGGACACTTCGGGATGTTTTGGGCTGTGTGTGACAGATTTTATAGAAAAAGGTAAAGGTGGGGGATCATGCATTCATACTGTAGGCAACAATCAAATCACGTTGATGGATGTTTGTATTGCATATCTAACACGTGTGTGTTTGTTTATGCAAAGTAAAAGGGAGAATCAACGCACGCTTCCCATGATCACATACATTACCAGTCAAAAGTTTAGACACACTTTCTCTACCAGTGTTTTCTCTTTATTTTTAAATCATTTTCAACATTGCACATTAATACTAAAGACTTCCAAACTATAAAAGACCACTTATGGAATTATGTAGTAAACCAAACAGTGTTAAACATCCAAGGATATGTTTTTATATCTTAGATTATCCAAATGTAGCTCCATTTCTATTGAATGACAGCTTGACACACTCATGGCATTCTATCATCAGATTCATGAGGTAGTCACCAGGACTGGTTTTCAGTTCACAGGTGTACATTAGGGTTTATTTGTGCCATTCATTGTCTTCTTAATGTGCTTTAGACTACAAGTTGTCTTGTGCAGAGGAAAGGGTGAGCCCTGAGTTTATAGCCCTATTAGTGCTACTCCAACTACTGTACTAATCCATATTATGAGAAGAAACAAAAAGAGATGTCCATCACTACCTAAAAAAATGTTCAGTCAATCTGAAAAATCTCAAAAATTGTATCCCGAAATGCAATCTGCACAACTGTGAAAGGATGAAACAGGATCTCATGAGGACTGTAAGAGGAATGGATGACCAAGAGCTACCTCTGCTGCAGAGGATAATTTTATTAGAATTGCCAGCCGACAAGTCAAATAAATGCTTCTCGGAATGTGTGGTTCTCAATGTGAAGCTTAGAGGAGGAGGTGTGATGGTGTGGGGCTGCTTTGCTGGTAAAAATTTGAAATTGAGGGCACAAGTAAAAAAACCATGGCTACCACAGTATTTTGCAGCAACATGCCATCCCATGTGGTTTGTACTTGGTGGGACCATTGTTTTGTTTTTTCCCAACACAACAATGACCCCAAACACATCTCTAGGTTATGTAAAAAAGCTAGTTCAAGAAGGAGAGCGACAGAATGCTGAATCAGATGACCTGGCCTCTATGGTCACCCAATCTAAATCCAAATGAGAATGGTTTGGGATGAGTTGGACTTGAGCGTGAAGGAAAAGCAGCCATCATGTACTCAACACCTCTATTCCAGGTGACTACCTCACCAGGCTGACTGGAAGAATAGCACGAGTGTGCGAAGCGGTTATCAAAGCCAAAGGCGGCTACTTTGAAGAATCGATAATATAAAACCGATTTTGGTTCTGGGTTATGTTTTGGTGATTACATAATTCCATATTTTTTCAGTGTCTTCAGTATTAATGTTCAATGTTGAAAACCCAAAAAAAAAGAAAAAAAAGTGGTGCGTCTAAACTTTTGACTGATACTGTGTATATATTAGGGGTCCAAGCACCAAAGTCCACTCAGACCTAATGATCGGAAGTCGAGAAACTAGAACGCTAGATGCCTTCAATAACGTCATGTTCAAAGATTTGGATACTGCAAAATACTTTAAATACACCCTGATCTTATTTCTTTTTAATGTTCCAGTCTGTTGTTTTTCTCTTTCCTGAGCTGAATTGGACTAAAACTCAGCTGGTCCTGTAACAGGCAATGTACAAAGTATAAACTCAGTCCGAAAAGTGCTGACACTGGATTCTCCTCGACCCGACACGTGCGAATCTCCACCCTTCCAGTCAGAGTCATTTAGTCAGATATGAATGTTTTGGGTCACCTGGTCGTATGTGATTTTTTTTTTTTTTTTTTGAGCATCGCATTCCACATTTAGTCCCAATTTGCTCTTATAATTCCCTCCACTCTTCTGGGAAGATGTTTCACTAGATTTTGGAGTGTGCTCATGGATTGTGTTCAGCCACAAGGGTGTTACGAAAGGCAGGTACTGATGTAGGTGAGGAGACCTGGCGTGCAGTCAGCGTTCACATTCATCCCAAAGGTGTTCAGTAGGGATGAGATCAGAGCTCTATAGCAGGACACTCAAGATCTTCCACTCCAAAGCATGTACACCAGATCTTCAAGGAGCTCATTTTGTGCACAGGGCATCACAATGCTGGAACAGGTTTCGGGTTTCCAAGTTCAAGTGAATGCAAAATTGTATTATAGCACATCTAATGACGTTTTATACAATCGAGTGCCTTCAGCTTTGTGGTAACAGTTCAGAAAGAACCACATATAGCAGGAAAGGTCAGGTGACCCAATACTTTTGGAAATAGTGTATATCTTTGCATACAGTATTGCATTGTATAATATCGCAACCCCTGTATCGTGATGGGTATTGTATTGGCCAGATTTTTGTCGATACACAGCTTTAGCTGCTTGTGCCAAATTATGGAGCTCAGTACTAACTGCACAAATTGTGTGTGTGTGTGTGTGTGTGTGTGTGTGTGTGTGTGTGTGTGTGTGTGTGTGTGTGTGTGTACAGCAGAGGAAAAGGTTCCAAAACGTTCCCGATCAATTCTGGCTCAAATGAGCCTAAACACCATGAAGGGTTTGTCTGCTTGTATTGGACGGCCCGTCCTCATCACCAGCTCTACAGGATGCCAGGAGGTGTGTGTGTGTGGGTGTGCACGTGCTTTTTTTAATAGGGTAATATGCAGATGTTCATTCCTTCCTCTTGTTGCTGTTTCTGTCATCTCAATCTTGTGTGTGTGTGTGTCTGAGAGTAGGTGTGTATAGCGTGGCCTGCAGCCCAGTTTCCTGGGAGGAAAGTAGGTCTGACGTCTGACACGCAGTGCATTCTGGGAGTGAAGGCTGGAGATGCGATCACTGTGGAGCCTATCACTGGAGCTGTTCTTCATGCGGAAGAGCTTGAGCTTATGTTGAGGTGTGTATGCACACACACACACACACACACACACACACACACACACACACACACACCCCACATTCAACACGCACATAAAAAAGCCTACGTTACCTCGAGTTACTTTAAATCAATGACATCAGTGTAAATTGCAAGAAACTGACGTTTTTTTGGGGGAAACAGCACCATCTTGTGGACGCTTTTTGTATGTGTTAAAGCTGTGTCGACGTGTTTTTTTTTTTTTTTTTGCAGGAAAGAGGACGAGGTTCTGGAGACTGAAGAGTTTCAGAGCTTCCTCCGACAGTCACTAGGTAGGCAGTCGCTGACTCTTCATATTTCTTTCTGTCTCTCTCTTGCTTGTCTCTTTTCTGTCTCTCTCTTATCTTTTACATCTGTCTGTCTGTCTGTCTGTCTGTCTGTCTGTCTGTCTGTGCCTCTCTCAGACTATAGGATTCTGCTTCCTGGCAGTTCCTTCTTCGTCTCCTATTTCGGCCGTAAGTGCCAGATCGGCGTGACGTCTCTCAAAGGCGTTGACGGAGTCTCCCTCTCTTCTCCATCACCCTCTCTCTCTGCCCCACCGTGCCTCGCTTCCGAATCGGACACTGCCGCACCTCTGGATCTCTCTCTGCAGCTGGGCCAGCTGACCCTCGACCCATCCTGCAGCACGCCAAAACGATCCTCCACCACCGTACCTCTCACTCCCACCACTCCCTTCACCCCGAGTGCCACGTCCTCCACCCCCGGCACCCACTTACTGTCTGACGGCGCGCTTCCTCTTCCCCTCACCCAGAAACGCCCAATCAGTCTACACACGAAGGGCCAGAAGCACAAGCTTGTACAGACAGAAAACCCCATCTGCCATCTGCTGGCCGAAATGGGAATGACACCTTCTACTCCGTCTGTAGCTCCACCAGAATCAGCTTCACGCACTCTTACACTCAGGACAGTAAAGACGAGGGACAGGAGAGGTCAAAGGTCACGTATAGTATGATCGGAGGGCTGGAGGCTCAGCTGCAGGTGATCAGGGAGACGATCGAGCTGCCGCTGAAACACCCAGATATCTTCAAGAAGTACGGTGGGTTTTATCGTGTGTGTGTATGTCATTTAAAGAATTTAATCTGTTTTTAATATTAAGTTGGTAAAAAGAATTTCTATTAAACAATTAATCAGTTTATTCATTTATTTTTACACTTGTTTTGCAATTATGCCAATTTATATTTTCTTTAAAAAAAGATTTATAATTTGTACATTTCGGACAATGAAATTTTTTTCAATCTATTCAAAAAAAGTAAACTCGCTTCACTTTTATTTTTCTTTTGTGTGTGTGTGTGTGTGTGTGCGTGTGTGTGTGTGTGTGTGTGTGTGTGTGTGTGTGTGTGTGTGTGTGTGTGTGTGTGTATGATCTGTACTTTTTTATTTTGAATTGTTCTCAGGAATCCCGCCCCCTAGAGGCGTGCTGTTGTATGGCCCGCCAGGCACAGGGAAGACTATGATTGGACGAGCGATAGCCAGCGAGGTTGGCGCACACATAAGTGTTATCAACGGCCCTGAAATAGTGAGCAAGTACGTTTCAGATAGTTTAACCTGCAGGAATTATAATCTGTGTTTCTTTTTACATGCTTCGTGTTTTATATTTGTTTAGGTTTTATGGAGAAACTGAGGCACGGCTGCGTCAGATATTTGCAGAGGCTGCGAAAAGGTTAAAAAATCTGTCCAAAAATATTTATTTCGCATGACGAGAGCAGATTGGTTATACTGAGATCTTGTGTGTGTGTGGTGTTCATCAGGCAGCCAGCGATCATCTTTATAGACGAGCTTGATGCACTTTGTCCGAAAAGAGAGGGAGCGCAGAACGAGGTGGAGAAACGAGTGGTCGCGTCACTGCTCACGCTCATGGACGGCATTGGATCTGTGAGTCAACTGACCAATCAGTTAAACTGTCCCTTATCTTGCCAATTAGTCATCCAGATTGTTAGCCCACTACATGTTAGCCTTCCTTTTAGTTAACCAGCTACTCGGTTAGCCAGAAATTCAGTTAATCTGCCAACAAATTAACCAACTGGTCATTCATCCAACTAGTCAGTTTGCTACCTGTTTAGATGCTCTGACAACCAGTAACTTGTCCAGCAACCAACCAGTCCTTTTGCCAACTAGTCAGTTAGTTATTCATATGTTCTGCCAAACCAGCACTCTAACCAGCTACTCCATTAGCTAACCAGCCTGTTAACTTGCCATTTAGATTTAGCCAGCTATTTTGCAAGCCATTCAGTTAACCAACAATTCAGCAAACCAACAGCCAGGTAACCAATCAGTCAGTAAGCCAACCAGCCAGGTAACCAACCAACCAGTCAGCAAACCAACAGCTAGGTAACCAACCAACCAGTCAGCAAACAACCCAGCCAGGTAAGCAACCAACCAGCCAGGTAACCAACAACCAGGTAACCAACCAACCAGTCAGCAAACCAACCAGCCAGGTAACCAATCAGTCAGTAAGCCAACCAGCCAGGTAACCAACCAACCAGTCAGCAAACAACCCAGCCAGGTAACCAACCAGCCAGGTAACCAACCAACCAGTCAGCAAACAACCCAGCCAGGTAACCAACCAGCCAAGTAACCAACAATTAAGCAAACCAACTGCCAGGTAATCAATCTGTCAGTAGGCCAACCAGCCAGGTAACCTACCAGCCAGGTAATCAACCAGCCAGGTAACCAACCAGTCAGTAACCCAACCATTTTGTCTACTAGCCAGTTAACCAACCAGTCAGTTAGTCTGTCAGAAAGTTCACCAACCAGAAAATCAGCCAACCACTCAGTCAAAAATCAGCAGCCAATAAACTCACCAGTCAGCTTGCCAGTTAACCTACGAGCCCATCTACCAGCTAAGTATATGACCAGTCGGTGAGCCGTTGAGCTAAAAATGTAAATTTTATGTAAGTTAAATGTGGAGAGCAGTGAATTTTAATATTTTCCCCCAATTTGGAAAAAGTCTTGAGCAGATTTAAGCAGCTTGATGACTCTCATTAGAGATCGCTGATATTACAAACACACGGCTGTATTGTCGAAAGTTAGCAGTCGAGGCCCTCAGTCAAGTTAGAATTTTTTGGCCCGTCGTAGGAAAAAGTTTGTGCTGTTGGAGACACCGTGTCTGCTTGTGTGTAGGAAAGTCACAGTGGCTCTCTGCTGGTCCTGGGAGCCACGAACAGACCTGAGGCGCTGGACCCGGCTCTGCGGCGCCCGGGTCGCTTTGATCAGGAGCTGGAGGTGGGAGTGCCGTCAGCACAGGGACGAATGGATATTTTAAGCAAGCAGCTTTGCTCCGTCCCCAACGACATCACCACCGAGGAGCTGCAGGAACTAGCTGACGCGGCGCATGGATATGTAGGAGCTGACCTTGCCGCTGTGTGCAAGGAGGCCGGTTAGTTTTTTGTTTGTTTGTGTGTGTGTGTGTGTGTGTGTGTGTGTGTGTGTGTGTGTGTGTGTGTGTGTGTGTATATGTTCATCCTTTTGTGTGGGTTTTAAGGATCAAACAAAAGTAATTTCCCTCCTCTTTTTTTTTTGCATCTATCGTTCTCTTTTCCTCTTCTGTGGCTACATCTAACCCCCACATATCAAGACCACCCAAGAGAAACACACACACACACACACACACACACACACTTTTGAAAATTGTGGTCAATGTAGTTTTCAGTGAAGGAGGCGTGGTCTATGTAGTTGTTGGTTCCTGTAAAGAAGTTGTGGTATTTGGTTGTAGGGAAGGAGGCGTGGTCTCTGTAGTTTCAGTGAAGAAGGCGTGTTATTTGTTTGTTGGTTGTAGTGAAGGAGGCGTGGTCTCTGTAGTTTCAGTGAAGGAGGCGTGGTCTGTGTAGTTGTTGGTTCCTGTGAGGAAGTTGTGGTATTTGTTTGTAGGGAAGGAGGCGTGGTCTCTGTAGTTTCAGTGTAGGAGGTGTGGTATTTGGTTGTTGGTTCTAGTGAAGGAGGCGTCGTCTCTGTAGTTTCAGTGAAGGAGGCGTGGTATTTGGTTGTTGGTTCTAGTGAAGGAGGCGTGGTCTCTGTAGTTTCAGTGTAGGAGGTGTGGTATTTGGTTGTTGGTTCTCGTGAAGGAGGCGTGGTCTCTGTAGTTTCAGTGAAGGAGGTGTGGTATTTGGTTGTTGGTTCTCGTGAAGGAGGCGTGGTCTCTGTAGTTTCAGTGAAGGAGGTGTGGTATTTGGTTGTTGGTTCTCGTGAAGGAGGCGTGGTCTCTGTAGTTTCAGTGAAGGAGGTGTGGTATTTGGTTGTTGGTTCTAGTGAAGGAGGCGTTATCTGTGTCTCTCTATTTAAATATGTAGGGTCAGTGTACCTAGGAACAGATGTCACACCCACGTGTGTGTGTGTGTGTGTGTGTGTGTGTGTGTGTGTGTGTTTCCACTTGTTTTTTCCTCTAATGGCCCCATATGCATGCGTGCAACAATAAACACGTCCTAAAGTAATATATAAAAAAACCAAAATGCCCGCTTTAGGTAACAATTTCCATATGATGATGTCACTTCCTGTCCAGATGGGTAAAAGAGAGACGTCCCAAACATAAACAGGACGGTATTGGTTCCGCGTTACGGTGCCTCTTGAGAGCTGTGACGAGGCTGCGACTTCTTAAACATCCTGTCATTACTGTACAGTCAGCAGTCCTGAGCTGAGATCCTTCTTAATCACGTTAATGCAGCCGCGTGTGTGTGTGTGTGTGTGTGTGTGTGTGTGTGTGTGTTGGATAAAATTACTTTGCTCTCAGCATTCTGGGCAGCTCAAATGCTCCATATTCACTGAAACTGAAGCTTGGATCAATACACACTGCCCTCTAAATGACCCTGGGCACAATGATTGATACAATACGCACACTTCTCACAAACACACACGCACACACACACACACACACACACACACACACAGTGCCAGCAACCCCAGCAGTGTGATGCTCATCTCTGCAATGCTTTGTCATACAGACGTGTGTTTGAGAGAGGGAAAGAAAAGAGAGAGGGAGAGATAGAAAAGTGAAAGTGAACTGCGACATCGGCAATAAATCGGTTTAGCGAGTGTTTACGTGCGCCTGCTTTCCTTATAAAGCACTTTTTCCTTTTAAAGTGCCAAGGCCTTCTGCCGGGCTCGTGTTTATAAAATCCGGAAACGTTTCTCTCCTCCTCCTCAGACTAATAACAGGCTCTGGAAACGAGGGGTACTTTCCAGCTTTTTTTATATCCTTCCTTCCTTTCTTTTTTTTGGGGGGGACGGCTGGCTGATGGACAGACTATTATTCAGATTATTTTGGGCTATTATTCTGAGCACACAGCTGTGGTGGAGTGTAAATACAGGTGTATCAGGGGAAGGGGGGAAGGGGGGGCTCCGGAACAAGGTGCGTGACATAATGAAGACATTCCTGCCTTTATCCCCCCATCTCTCTCTCTCTCTCTCTCCCTCCTATCTTTCTTTCTTTATTTTCTCGTCTCACCATCTTTTCCTTCAGGCTGTTTTCATTTTGTATCTGTGGCATATTCATATGTGTGAAGGTCAAAGATGCTGGAGCTCAGATTCACTTTTTCAGTGGTTGTGCAGATTCTTACACACACACACACACACACACACACACACACACACACCCCACAGTGACAGCATGCTACTTTTATTTACATTTTTATAATATAATAATTCACTTACATTTAATTTAAATATAGGAAAGAGATTTCTTTCTTTCTTTCTTTCTTTCTTTCTTTCTTTCTTTCTTTCTTTCTTTCTTTCTTTCTTTCTTTCCTTCTTTTTAGTATGTTAGTCTCCACCTTTTCTTTTTATTTAATTATTTCTATCTTATTTTTGCTTTTTTACTCCTTTTTCTCCCCTTCTGTTTCTTTCTTTCTTTCTTTCTTTCTTTCTTTCTTTCTTTCTTTCTTTCTTTCTTTCTTTAAATATTTCTATATTTTTCCAAATTTTCTTTCTTTTCTTTGTTTCTTTCTTGGCTTTTTGTTTTTTACTCCTGTCTTTTCTTTCTTTCTTTCTTTTCTATTTTTCTTTTCCTTTTCCCCATACTTTATTTTTTAATTTGTTATAGTCTCACCTTTTTCCTTTTTGACTTCTTTCTTTCTCTGTTTTTGCTTTTTGTTTTAGTCTCACCTAGTTATTTTCTTTCATTCTTGTTTTTTTATTTTGTCTTCTTTGTTCCTTTTTCTTTTACTCCTTTATTTTACACTTAGATTTTTTATTTTTTAGCTTGTTACACCTTGTTTCTTTTTTTCAAACTCTTTTCTTTCTTTTCACATTTTTTATTTTATTTTCTTTCTTATTTACTTATTTTGGTTTGTTATTGTCTTAATGTCTAATGATAATGAAGAAGATGATGATGATGATGATGGTAATAATCTCATCTCATGCTTTTCACCTGTGTGTGAACGTGACTTATAGAGCAGGTGAAAAACTCCCTGACTTTTCTATATGAGGGGCTTTTTTTTCTCTCTGGCTCTATTTTTAAACCTGACTAATTGGATCCATGCCTCTAATGCCAACCATAAACCCCCCCCAAATACACACACACACACACACACACACACACACACACACACACACACACACATACACACACACACACACACACACCCCTCCGTTCTTCCCCTCCTCTCTCATTTCCTATCAGTATGAAAGAGTGCAGTGTTGGCCCTAATTTGGCCGAGTGGGATGTTTTGCAAATGTTCGTCTTTGCTTCTTGGAACTGAGGCCCGGTGTCCAGCATCATTTAGGATACAGCTGCACCTCAGCCATGCAACAGACAGAGAGAGAGAGAGAGAGAGAGAGAGAGAGAGAGAGGAGAGGGAGAGGGAGAGAGATGGATGGGGGTGTATGAATAGAGGACAGGAATTCACATTTGGTTTACATTACTGTGTGTATCTCTCTCTCTGGCACACACACCACACGACTTCGGATGTTTTTCTTAACCAAATGAATAAAATGAAGAATAGCCCAAGGGACGGGGGAAGTATTTTTCTCTCTGTCTCGATCTTTTTTTCTCTCTCTCTCATTACTTGACTGTTGAGTATATTATCAGTGGTCTAGCGGTCCAGTTAATGACATCATCAGCGGCCCATCCAAGTCTTTCCTTTCTCCTTAATGGTGATTGGAGCTCTGGGGTCTGTAGACCAGGTACTTAGACCCCTTTACGTCCTACATGTCCTTGTGCATACGGGTTTCCTGTTGCGTCGTCCATATTTGTGTCCCGGATCGGATTACACCCCGCCGACCGCTTTCACGACTAGAAGTCCGTTTGCGAAGTCAAAATCAGTTCCATATGTACTAGAGGGAAAAAATAGCCCTTGGTTTGTTTGGTTTTTCCACTGCAATAGACAAGCTTTGATTTTTAGCACGTAAGATCTGGCTGTATTAAAGTATCCAAAGGAGTTAGTTATGGGGTCTTGTTAACGAGGGCGGGGTTTAGGATCGGTGAGAATTGTGGCTGTTTGGACCCTGCAACTCGTAAGAGCCTTGGGGATTTGATGCATTGCTAAGGGGTTGGTATCCCTTAGAATATCAGGTCAAGTGGTTAATAGAGAAATACTTTTGAGTAATCTCAGGGTGTATTGGAGGGGTTGGATGCTTCAAGACCATGGAATTGGGTGTATTTGATTCATGGACTTCTATTGGGTTCTAAACCTCATAGGTCTCAGATTCTAGCTGTTTATAAAAAGGCAATCAGGACTGTAAGTGTTTAGTCCTGGGGGCCCCAAACTTTTTTCTGCCACATATTTTTAATCACCCCTTTCTTTAATGAGGGACCTGATCGGTCTGTAACAATATAATGATACGGGCCGGAGTGACAACCAGTATTATTGTGGAAATTTTATGATTTTTAAATGTATATATTAAACAAACGTACTTTCTCTTGGCTCTCCCATTAGGGGTCGCCACAGCGGATCATCCGCATGTTTGATTTGACCCATGTTTTTACGCTGGATGCCCTTCCTAACGCAACCCTTCCCATTTATCCGGGCTTGGGACCGGCACTAAGAGTGGCTGGGTTTGGTTTGCTGACTGGGGATCGAACCCGGGCCGCAGCGGTGAGAGCGCCGCATCCTAACCACCAGACCACCAGGGACCCTTTTTAAATGTATATATTGTACTTTCTAATTTTTGATGAGTTTATTCTTTTGTTATGCATCGTACCAACAAATGTGAGGTACTTTTCAAGGAATTACAGAGCCTAATAAAAGAGCATTATTACTATTATAATGACCCAAAACATTTACTTACCTTTGCATATGGTTAATGGATGAAATCTAACAAATAATTACTGATTACCAATAATGGATACTGAATAAAAAAAAAACACCCCATGTAAAATAGTACTAAACTTACCCTAAAACCTTAAAGTCTGGGTTTTGGGTTGTTTTTTGTGGCGTCTGTACTACAGGTCGACCCATTTGTTCGGCTTTGCAGATTAATCGGCACCAAAATTTGATTGCTGGAATTATCGACTAGTTTTTCCGGGTTTAATTATCGAGTTTTTAGTGTTTTTACTTTTGAGTGTTTGGTATGGGGTCCTCAGTTTTTTTGATCGACAGTGCTGGTTTTCTAAAGACTTTTGTACTCTGGTTTGTTTGGTCTGGGTGTTAAATTTTCAGATTTTCTGACCCCTTACCCATAGAGCTCTGGTTGTAGTTTGGATTTAGACTATTGCATTCACTAGTTTTGTGGTTTTTGGGTACCGTTTTTCTTTCTGGATATTTTAATGGGTTTTAGCTGCCTCGTGTCATATTTTTGAACATTTCAGATTTTACGATCTTGTGTTCTGTCTCATTCCCATAAGGCTGAAACAACACGAAAAAAGGTTCTGAACATTTTCAGGGATGTTTGGCATAATGTAGGTATGAGAAGTGTTTCCAAAATTGCAGTGTTTTGACGAATTTAAACTTTGAATGCACTCATTCAGGTCCCGTCAGGGCAACGTGTTCGTGTAGGGAGAAAAAGAGGAAATATGATGGAAAGAGACAGAGGGAGAAAAAAAAAATGTAGGAGAGAGGCTCAGTGTCCCTCAGGGTTTCTCTACAGAACAAACTGACCTTTTTGGCTTGGCCTGCGAGTGTCTGTGCTTTAGGAATCTGTGTTTTATGTAAACAGGATGTAATACTGTCTAATCATAAATCCTCCTGCAATTCCAGCCAGCATCGTGAAAGGAAGCCTCTTGGCTGTATGTGTGTGTGTGTGTGTGTGTGTGTGTGTGTGTGTGTGTGTGTGTGTGTGTGTGTGTGTGTGTGTGTAAGGTGAAAAAAAAAAAGAAAAGAAGGCTCCTTATAGGGCTGTTCGTTGAGGTCATCAGTAATAAAGCAGTATTATTTGTTATTACATCTTTCCGAAATCTAATCAACTGTGTTTGTTTTCCATTATATTATGCTACACTTGGATGGACAAATGTTTATAGACTCCTGAGCATAAGATTTTGTGCTTTTTGAACATCTGCTTCCACATGGAGGCCCCATTTTCTTTTGGTATAATAACCTCCACTCTTCTGGGAAGATGTTCCAGTAGACTTTCTGGAGATTTCTTGACATTCTATCCAGCCATAAGGGTGCAGTCAGCATTCCAATACATCCCAATAGGGTAGGAGATCTATAGGAGATCTTCCACTCCAACCAATGCACAGGGGCAGTGTCTTGCTGGAAAAGGTTTGGGTCTCCTAGTTCAAGTGAAGGGGAAAATTCCACGCTGCCCCATCCAAAGACGACGTATACATTTTTGTGTGGTCAGCAAATTTTTTTGTTTTGTTTTTTTAGCTTTGTACCAATTATAGCGATCATTTCTTTCCTTCTTTCTTTCTTCTCTCGTTCTTGTCAGGTTTCACCTCCACTCATCTATACATAAAAAATTTGCCTCACGAAGTGTCTTGATTCATTTGAGCCGTGAAAGTGAGTGGAGGGAACAGTTGGATTTAATTGGTGTGTGTGTGTGTGTGTGTGTGTGTGTGTTAGCGTGTGTGTTAGCGCTGCAGCTATTGATTATTTTACAGATTAGTATATAATCGAGTAATGGGATTAGTACCTTATCTTTATTAAACAGCAATACTTAATATACAAGAGAAAATGAGATGGGTTTCCTTTTTAGAAGAATTTGCATTTTTTTTATTATTTATCAAAACTTAACCAATTTTAGTGCATTTAATTGCTAAATAACATCAAAATACAAATATAAAAATCTAAGAATCGATGTTTCCAGCCTCGTTTATTTCATACGCCGCGTTTATAAACAAGATCCCAGGGCAGTCCAGAGTTTTTCCGGGTGGTGCATCTGTAATAATGGTCCGTGAGGAAACGCAGTGCTTTGTGTGCAGTTAAACGGATTAAATAACAAGTAATTTAATAATAAATTCATAAAATTGTTAATCAAATAATAGAAATTATTTTCGGGATGCTTTTTTTTTGTATTCGAATTGCTCGAGTAACACAAGGAATCGTTTCAGCCCCGGTTTGTGTTTGTTTTCTTTCTTTTGGAGGTTACGTAAATGTGCGTTTAGGTTTTTCATAACTTCCCTCCTGCTGTCTTCAGTCTCTAAAGTATGTGCCGGAGGGAGGAAAGGTGTTGATGGATTAGCCTGGATGTGCAGGGTTCGAGCAAGTGTGCATGCGAGAGAAGAAATGCGATTGTGTGTAGAATGGACGGATGGATTTATTTGCTGTCGCATCAAAAATCATTTTCTTTTTGTCCTCTTCAGGGCTCCATGCATTGAGAAGAGTGCTCTCCTCCACTCCAGGCATCTCTGACAATGTCCTAATGGACAGAGTGAAGGTCACAACCTCTGATCTTCGACTGGCCATGACTCAAGTTAAACCCAGTGCCATGAGAGAAGTGGCAATCGATGTGCCAAAGGTGAGATGAATGAATGAATGTGTGAATGAACGAATCAGTGTTGTAGACTGCGAACCCTGAGGAAAATGTAAATGAGGGCAAATTCGAATGAATGAATGGGTGAATGAATGAATGGGTGAATGAATGAGTGGGTGAATGAATGAGTGAATGAATGAATGAATGAATGAGTGGGTGAATGAATGAGTGGGTGAATGAATGAATGAATGAATGAGTGGGTGAATGAATGAGTGGGTGAATAAATTGTGGGAACCAGCAAATGTTCTAAACTGAAAAGCGAACGAATGAGGGAAAGTGCAACTCTATATAAATGAATAAATTGAGCTGCGAATAAGTAATCATTTGAACGGATGAATAGATGAATGGATGAATACAAACTAGTGCATGGGTGGAGGTACAACGAAATAAGTCCACTTGTTTACGAACGATAAGTGAAGAAGCGAAAATAAGGAACGAATGAAAGTGTGAATAAAGAAGAAAAGGAATGGGTGAAGGTGTGAGCAAATAAGTGAAAAACTTAAGCAACAAGAAATGCGGAAAGTAGCGACAAGTGCACATATACAAAGTAAATGATCCCTGAAGAAAACATAAAGGCAAATTAAATGAGTGAATGGATTAATGGATGAAGTGAAGGAAAGAATGCGAACTACAGCATATCAAGTGAATGAACGAACAATTCAGTTAGTTTAAACGAGTGCGTGTGCATACGAGTGACCGAGATAACGAATGTGCAGGCGATCGAGCGAATGAAGGGAAAGTGTGATTTTAAAAAAGTGAAACAAGTAGAGATACAGTGGTGTGAAAAAGTGTTGGGATTGATTTCTTATTTTGTTTGCATGTTTGTCACACGTTAATGTTTCAGATCATCAAACTAATTTAGATATTCTTAACAGAGAACACAAGTGAGTTTTTTAAATGAAGGTTTTTATTATTGGGGAAAACCAAAATCCAAAACTATATGGCTCTGTGTGAAAAAGTGTTTTAGCTGAGTTCGATTTATATAAATAAAAAAAATTGCAAATTGGACTTGCAACGATTGAGAGAGTAAATGAGTGAATGCATGAATGTTTTAACATTTTAGTGTGTGTGTGTGTGTGTGTGTGTGTGTGTGTGTGAGAGAGAATAAACAGATGTGCGGATTATTGTGTGTACAAACAAAAGGAATGTCGGGGGGGGAGTAAATAGGTTGCTATACAATAGCTCACTTTTTTTTGCTTGCTTGAGTATAGGTCTATTTATGGTGATTTTATACCTCACACCTGCAGAGAGAATGGACACACACTTACTCTCACACACACACACACACACACACACACACACACTAGGGTCTTGTTTGCTGAACGCAGACTTGAAAATGGGATGTTTAGGGGATTTTATTTGTACAACACACAAGCATCCTGCTGTGTAGTGTGTGTGTGTGTGTGTGTGTGTGTGTGTGTGTGTGTGTGTGTGTGTGTGTGTGTGTGTGTGTGTGTGTGTCTGTGTCAGTAACCATACAGGAAGAGGCTCCTGCATCATCCTGTCACTAATTGGAATCAGGTTGTCGTGGCGATGTGTCGCCCGGAGCAGTACAGCTTTTCTTCCTGCTTTGGACTGAGATCAACATAACACATGCAAATGAACGAGAGAGAGAGAGAGAGAGAGAGAGAGAGAGAGAGAGAGAGAGAGAGAGAGAAGGAAAGGACGGTCATAGGAAGATGGATAGATAAGAAAATGGAAGCATAGGAGAGCGAAGGAAATAGAGAGGAGGTAGCATTAAGGGAAGAGAGAAATGTGCATAGCAGAAAGCGAAGGATAGAGGACGATTAAGAATGATGAAAACAAGGGATAGAGGTAGAAAAAAGTTTTGATGAATATGAGAGAGAGGGGGGGGGACAAGAAAAGAAAATGACAATGGAGCAAAGACAAAAGAGGGAAATGCATATATACATAGGAGAGCATCAGGTAGAGAGAAAGAGGAGAATGAAGGTATGGCGAAGATCAAACGGAGAGAAAGAGGAATGAAAGAGAATGGGAATGAGAGAGGAGTGCAGGATAGAGAGAGGAAGGCTGATGGATTCCAGCAGGGCTGATCAGATCCAGATGAGCTTCGACATTCATTTCTCATCTTTATATAAGAAACTTCCTGTGTGTGTGTGTGGGTGTGGGTGTGGGTGTGTGTCTGACACAGAGAGAGAAATAGAGGGAGAAAAAGAAACCATGTGTGCTAGCATAAGTGTATATGTAATGGTCTTTCAGTTTGGTCCTGAAGGATCCCCAGCAATTCTCTGTGTGTGTGTGTGTGTGTGTGTGTGTGTGTGTGTGTGTGTGTGTGTGTGTGTGTGTGTGTGTGTGTGTGTGCGCGCGCACCCAATAATGTTTCCTGTATGTAGCCAAGACATGTTTGATATCCGAATGCCTGATGTATGCTTCTTTAGTTGTAAAACTGAAAACACTCATTTACATATCTGTCCCATCTGATTTATTATGCATGAGGTGGTCTGGGAAGATCGTTCAGATGTTAATGAGGCCAAATTCTAGAAAATATTTTGGGAAAAAATGTGATTTGCATTACAAAAAATGCAGTTTTTCGACCTGTCATGGATTTGAAATATGTAGTCATTCATCGTGTTATTAGAAAAATCTGTACACCTGTAAGCAGCAGATCATGTGATAATGCGCCAGTTATCCAATCAGCTCTCAGTGACTTGAACCATGGCATTGTTGTCTGTGCTAGAAAAACTGCTGACCTCCTGGGATTTTCCTGGACAGCAGAATAATGTGGGAAAGTTTACATCCAATGCCAAGCAGGTCTGTAGGCAGGACATTAGGCAAACTAGTTTGACCTGACAGGGAGACTAAAGTACAGACGCTTCCCACTTTACAAACTTTCGTGAATATGAACAAACCTGCCCTAAAAATTACATTTGTTATATCTTTTATTTGATAGTATTTATAGCTCTTAGATCATTAGGAGATATGCGTAGCCAATAAAGGACACAGTAACAATGTAGAAACAAATTCATGGTACGAACGGTCGAGGTGGGTGGGATACGACAGCAGATTTAACTTATCGGGGTTTCACCATTACAGGGCAGTTTGAAGTCTAAAAAACATCACCCTGTGTTATAAAATGAAATGGAAGCGTGAATCCTTGAACACAAAATGTGTAGGCTGGTGGTGGTATTATAATGCTGTGGGGAATGTTTTCTGTTTTGCTTATTAAAACCAATTGAGACTCAATTGTGACTAAACGTGAACCTTTTTAACATGGTTAGTTCCATTATGACTTGATAATCTTGTTAAATGAACCGCGTTTGGCCCATCGTTTCCTGCTTGACTGAAAAAAGCTAAAGGGTGAATTTGAGTGTTTTTCTGCTTTCATAGCAATGCTGTTTTTTTTTCTTCAAGGTGTGTTGGAGCGATGTAGGAGGAATGGAGGATGTGAAGCTGAAGCTGAAACAGGCTGTCGAGTGGCCGTTAAAGCATGCCGAGGCGTTCTGTCGGCTCTCCATAACGCCCCCTAAAGGTGTGCTGCTGTACGGACCACCTGGCTGCTCAAAGACCATGATTGCGAAAGCACTTGCAAATGAGAGCAAGCTGAACTTCATTGCCATCAAGGTAAAGTGATTGTGCAAGTGTGTGTACATGTAGTCAGCATTTGTTTTGCCACAGAAGCCACACCTCTTTCAATGGGATTGATGCACAAAGGTTACACCTCCATCCATTCCACTTTCTCTGGCACCTGCAGCTCCCAGAGGCCACACCTTCTTCCTTTAGACCTGACACAGAGCTCCCAATTGGCTCAAAGAGGATCCACCTCCCTTCCTGGGACCTGATATGCAGCTCCCTTAGGCCACACCACCTTTCCTAAGATTTGACATACAGTTCCCAGATGGTCCATCTCTTTCACTGGGACTGAATGCACAGCTACCAGTGGACCCATGTCTTTTTCCTGACATAGGTCCTGACATAGGCCCGGACCTGCCAGAGGGCCCCCAATTGTCCTGGGACCTGACACACAGTTCCTAGATGGCTCAACTTTTTCGCTGGTACCTCATGCACAGTTCACAAATGGTCCATCACCTGCTGAGGGACCTGATACACAGTTTCTATAGGCCACATAACCTTTTTCCATGGGACTCGTTTCAGTTCAATTCAGTTTTATTTGTACTTGTATATTTGAATTTTTAAATTTGTATTAGCATCAGACTTTGTCCCAATGCAGCTTTACAGAGATAAGTAATGGCCCACATCCTTAACTGGTACCAGAAGCACAGTTCCCAAATAACAAACCACCTACTCTGGGAACTGACATGCAGATCCGTAGCCCACGCCTGACCCACAGTTCCTAGATGATCTTCCTTTCTTCCTTGGGACTTGATAGACAGATAACAGAGACAACCCTTCTTTCCTAGGACCTGACACACAGTTCACAGAACCACTACATATTCTCTGGGTCCTGACACTCAGCTCTCAGAGGCCATACCACCCTCCTTGGGTCCTGACACTCTGCTCATAGTGTTTTTTTCTTCTTGTGTTTCAGGGTCCCGAGTTACTAAGTAAATATGTCGGAGAGTCTGAGAGAGCCGTAAGGGAGGTCAGTGAACTGTGTGTTTGTGTGTATTATATTAATAATAATAGTAATTTATTATTAATAATAATACTTTATTTTATTTGAATATTTACTCTGACTTTACTGTGAACAACTGCAACCCAGCAATTTGGTGTGAGTGAGTGTTTCGGTGTATGCTGTTTAACCCAGCCTGTGTTTTCCAACTTTAGGTTTTCCGGAAAGCGCGGTCCGTGGCGCCCTCCATTGTTTTCTTCGACGAGATCGACGCTCTGGCTGTAGAAAGGAGCAGGTACGTGTTCACACACTAACAAACAGTAAAGACAGTAAACCAGATTAGATCTGAAATGACTGAATGATAAGTCGCTTGCACTATTTGTGGGATAGCAGTGTCAGGCATAAATTTGTTAGACACAATAAACCAGTTCCAGATCCAACCTTCTTGTATTTAGTAAACCAGTTTTGGATCCAATTTGTTGATATAAACCAGTTTTAATTTTTACTGTAAACATGTATGCAATTAATCCAGATTTAGAGCACTAATCTTGTTATACACAGTAAATCAGTTTTATATGTAAACGTGTTAGACAATAAACCACTTTCAAATCTGAACGTATTACATGCAACAAACTAGTTTCAGGTCTAAACTTACTGTGCACAATAAACTAGTTTCAGGTTTAAATGTATTATAAGCATTAAACCAGTTTTAGATACGGACCACTTGTTTTTGTAGTGAAACTTGTACATTTTTTTCATAAACGTATTTTCCACAATAAACCAGTTCCTGGTTTAAACTTATTATAAGCAATAAACCAGTTTCAGAAATACACATGCTGAACACAATGAAACAGTTTCACAGATTATTCCGTTATACAATATTACAACAATAATTTTAATTTGAATCTCATAATAAACTAGTTTTGGATCCAAATTTTTCAGACTCGATAAACCAGTATAAAATTTGAACTTGGATTAAATCGAAACAAGTTATCCGCAATAAATTAGTTTTACATCTAAACACAATAAACATTTAACCAGTTTCAGATCTGTACACAGAACCACTGTTTCAGGTCTGAACTTGTAAATGTATTAAAAACAAAACTTCAAAAACCAGTTTCCGATCTAAACGTATTTTCCACAATAAACCAGTTCCTGGTTTAAACTTACTATAAGCAATATACCAGTTTCAGAAATACACATGCTGAACACAATGAACCAGTTTCACAGTTTATCCAGTTATACAATATTACAACAATGTTAATTTAAATCTCATAATAAACTAGTTTTGGATCCAAATTTTTCAGACTCAATAAACCAGTATAAAATTTGAACTTGGATTAAATTGAAACAAGATATCCGCAATAAATCAGTTTTACATCTAAACACAATACACATTTAACCAGTTTCAGATCTGTACACAGAACCACTGTTTCAGGTCTAAACTTGTAAGTGTATTAAAAACAAAACATACTTGGATTATGCAAAAAAACAGGTTTACATTTGAACTGATTAAACTCTGAACTAGTTTTAAATCCAACCATGTTATACAATAAGTCAGTCATTTCTCTAAACTCTTTGTATATTTACTAATGTTTAGATGCACAATTATCTCAAGTGTAAAGTCAAGTATTGAGACACCTGACTTTTCCAGCCAGATGACAGTTTCTTCCATAAACTGGTACCACAAGGGTTGGGGTCACACAATTTTATAGGATGTCTTCGGATGTGGTAGCATGTAATTTAACCCTTTTCCGTGCACACCAGACCTTTAAAATTAGTTGTCAACGAATAACGTGATAACGCAGCCGCTTGCGAAAGGGCGGAGAGTCCAGGGTCAATGGCAGCAGGAAAAACTGTGCGTAACAAGTCGTCCAAGGCATGAGAGCATTTTATATTAAACGCAACAAAGAAGACTGTAACCTGCAAGTTATTGCAAAGCGGAGCTTGTGTGGGACGGAAGTATCACAGTGATGCACGAGCACACGCAAAGAAAACACACCGGTGTCACGGATGAAGACGGATCACCAGCACGGTGAGTAAAAACTGTATAATCCTCATCATGTGAAAATGGTACAGTTTTGTAAACTGTTTGTTTGTAACTTTGGGCACCGGTCAGTGGGTCAATTGGTACCGGGCCGCACAGAAAGAATACATAACTTAGATTTTTTCTGTTTGATTTCTTATCTGATTCTGAACGATGTTTTATTTTGGGAAATTACCGGATTTTCTTCACCACATCTGTCTATGACTCACTCTTGATGCATGTCATGATGCCTCGGTCACATGTCTTACCTCCATCCTCTACCTTCTTAAAGGGGCTCCGGCCGCTAACACATAATACATTACCGCTAAATTCAAACCCCTAAGCGAGCAAAATGAACAAAAAACACCACAGTGGATTCACGATTATTATTATATTTTAAAAATACCAGTTTTTATGACGGTCGTATCATTTTATTTTGTTGGATTTATCCGCCACACCTTACAGACCGGTCCGTGAAAATATTGTTCGTAACGTACAACAGTAACGTATCTGTTTTCAAACGTTTTTTTACTGCGGCTTTACTACGTCCAAATGCTTGTTTTCGATGTTCGTATATTTAATTTATGCATATATCATTTAATTATTATACAAAATTCAATTCATTATATATTCCTGATGCTTACATTTTCACAACTGTACAAAATGTGCGTATTTTTCATTTATTTTTTATTGTCAAAACAGTATTTTATATTGATATGTTTTAAGCACCGTTGTCAACTTGCCATCTGCGCTTATCATTAAAAACGATACAAATGTTGATTTACACAAATTGCTTCACATTTCATACTCAAATTCTGTTTGTTTGTTTGTTTTACAGAAAAGAAACAACCCAGCGTGAGTGAATTTGTTCAAGAAGGAATCCTTCATACGCTCCTCAACAAGCAGCCACTCTAAACTTTAAAATACACTGAATTAGAGTTTTATATAGTTAGAATAAGCAAATACATAAAAAAAAAGTTTAGTTTCCTTTAATCCGATTAACCGATTATCAAAATAATCGTTAATTGCAGCTTTAATGGGATGTTTTATCGTACGTGGGGAATTCAAATGAATAAAAACCTATAAAAGGAAAGTCTGATTAAAATATACAGCTTTCTATAAAGATTTTTTTTTTTTTTACCCACAAAACACACACACACACACACACACACACACACACACACACACACACACACACTGGAACATCTGTGCAGTGGAGACACGTACACACACAAGCATGTCTTTGTTTCCGTGGAGACAGATGGAGGAGAGAGTGGAATGGGGCCAAACTTCCTGTCCTGTGTGTGTGTGTGTGTGTGTGTGTGTGTGTGTGTGTGTGTGTGTGTGTGTGTGTCTAAAAGATAAAGTAAATTTTTGTTCATCTTTATTGCACACCGAAGATGCTCCCCGTCAGAAACATTTTTTACATCTAAATGCTCTTGATTCTAAGTGCACACTCATGTGACATGCAACACGCGTGTGAATGTCGGAGCTTTAAACCCTGTACTGTCTGTCTGTCTGTCTGTCTGTCTGTCCAGGGTACTTTAGAATGTTTTAGTTTTCGTGATGATGAAGTTCTTGATTGTCTACTTATCTGTCTATTGTTTGTCTGTCTTTCTGTCTGTCTGTCTCTCTGTGCTAACATTATTTTTCAGTACTGACAATAAAAATAATCTATGGCACCCTATTTTTCTGTCTGTCTACTTACCTATTTGTTTGTCTGTCTATCTATTGTCTGTCTGTCTGTCTGTCTGTCGGTCTATACTAACATTGTTTTTGAGTACTGACTATATAAATATATATATATAAATATACTATATAAATCTATGGCACCATATTTTTCTGTCTGTCTGTCTGTCTGTCTGTCTGTCTGTCCGTCCAGGGTTTCCACGGGGTCTTTAAAAAGTCTTCTAGGTCTTAAAAGGACTTCATTTTCTGATGTCCATGTAACGCTACCTCTAACACTCATTGAAATGCTCCCGCAGCACTTTAGAATGTTTTTGTTTCCGTTTCCGTGATGTAGTAGTTCTTGATTGTCTACTTATCTGTCTATTGTCTGACTATCTGTCTGTCTGTCTGTCTGTCTGTCAATGCTAACATTATTTTTCAGTACTGAATAAATAATCTATGGCACCCTATTTTTCTCTCTGTCTACTTACCTATTTGTTTGTCTGTCTGTCTAATTATCTATCTATTGTCTGACTGTCTGTCTGCTTGTCTATATTATTATTGTTTTTGAGGACTGACTATATAAATAATCCATGGCACCATATTTTTCCGTCTGTTTACTTACCAATTTGTCTGTCGGTCCAGGGTTTCTACGGGGGCTTTAAAAAGTCTTAAATTTGGCGATCTAGGTCTTAAAAGGTCTTAGTTTTCTGATGTCCATGTAACGCTACCTCTAATGTTCATTGAAACGTTCCCGCAGCACTGTTTTTGTTTGATAGTTTGCGTGATGTAGTTCTTGAGTTCGCGAGTCGCAAATAAGACCAACATGCAACAGCCAATCAGATTTTATTTTCCGGCTAGACTAGAAAAATACAGATATATATTACATTTCAAATCGTACTATATCATTTTGCTGAATTCGATATTTCATACGCATGACTTGTGTTATTTCCAATATTAATTGGTCAATATTTAAACCTATGTTTCTGAAAGGTTTTTTTGTTACATTGTGAGACAATGTGAATATTTTT
>NC_060897.1:19732987-19857987 GCF_014805685.1 Silurus meridionalis | reverse complement strand
CTCAGAATGACCTCTGTTGCGTCCCTGGTGCAATTTCAAATTCTCCACACGTGATTACGAAGTTACACACTCTGACCCGAGCGACCTTTCATGCTTCGGGAAGCGGCACGGAACAGAAGAACGATAAGGGGGAAAGAATGAAAGGATGAGGGGGGAGAGAGTAAAAGAAAGGGAGGTGGATGAAATAAAAAGGTTTTTCTTTTTTTTTTCTCCGCTAATTGCCTCTTAAGAGTCTCGAGCTGACAGGGGAAAGGAGAGAAAAAGAAGGGAGCGAGGGTTAAGAGGCAAACTGTGAAATGGTGACTTCGAGGTGTGTGTGTGTGTGTGTGTGTGTGTGTGTGTGTGTGTGTGTGTGTGTGTGTGTGTGTGTGTGTGTGTGTGAAGGATTTTCACTCTTAGTGAGGACCAGAAATACCCCATAATGATAGGAATATATGATAACTTTGGAAGAAGGGGATTGCTGTTTTCTTGTCCTCATAAAGAAAAGCTGATATATTTATCATTTATTTTTACACAAGAAGTTTAAAACAGACTTTAGAGGGGTGGGGTTAAAGTACAGCTACGCTTAAGGTGTTATTAATGTCGAAGTGATGAATCATCTCATCTTATTCTGAGGAGGGAGTTACCTAGCTATTCAGCTAAATAAATGGCTCTAGCTAAAAAACTCTGTTACAAATTGCGTTGTTGACATGGGTCAACAATGTGAGATGTAACTTGATGACTGGCTCGATGTAATGTTATGACTTTATTAGCTAGATTTAACTTGATAAGATAGAACTTGTATCCTATTCCGTGGGAAATTCTTTTGCCAGAGACAAATTAGATTTATGATTAGATTATAGTAGCTAGATGTATCATTATGACTAGCTAAATGTAACATGATGACTATGCTAAATGTAACACATTGACATTAACTGTAACATGATGACTAGCTAGATGTAACATGATGGCTAGGAAAGATGACTAAGATAGATGTAACGCAATGACTTGACTAACTAGATTTAACATGATGACTTGGATAGATGACTAAGATAGATGTAACGTAATGACTAACTTGATGTAACAGGATGACTAGCTAGATGTAACCTGATGACTAGCTAGATGTAATGTAATTACTTTATTAGCTAGATTTAACGTGATAAGATAGAACTTGCATCCCTTTCCCGTAGGAAATTCTTTTGCCAGAGACAAATTAGATAGATGATTAGATTATAGTAGCTAGATGCATCATGGTGTCTAGATAAATGTAACGCATTTAATGTCAATGTGTTACATTTAGCATAGTCATTATAAAATGATGACTAGTTAGATGTAATATGATGACTAGCTAGATGTAACATGATGGCTAGGATAGATGACTAAGATAGATGTAACGCAATGGCTTTACTAACTAGATGTAACATGATGACTTGGATAGATGTAACAGGATGACTAGCTAGATGTAACATCATGACTAGCTAAACGTAATGACTTGACTAACTAGATGTGACATGACAACTAGCTAAATTTTACGTAATCTCTTGACTAGCTGGATGTAACATGATGGTTAGGATAGATGACTAGGATAGATGTAACGTAATGACTTGACTAATTAAATGTAACAGGATGACTAGCTAGATGTAATACGATGAGTAGCTAAATGTAACGTAATGACTTGACTAACTAGATGTAACATGATGGCTAGCTAATTTGCCATACGTACACTTTTAATGCGAACGTAGATCATTTAAAGACAGTCTCTCTCTCTCTCTCTCTCTCTCTCAAAACGCCGTTCTTGGTGACGATATGGCGAGTGGTGAATATCGCGGTGCGCTTAAACCCCTGCGTGTAGTTTTTTCAGCTGTTCCAGCTGTCAGACGAGAAGCTTAGGAAGCTCTACAAAATCCATTTGGGAGGAAGGGGTGGAAAAAAAAAAAAAAATTGGAAACCACATAATGTGAAGGGAACCACAGCGGTAGTGTGTATTTTGGTCCAGAAATCTTCCCGGAGGAGATCCATCACCCTCAAAAACCGCTCGGAGGAAGAGCATTATTTGTGCAGAACAGGACTTCCACCACGTTGGCTGGAGAAACGAGATGATATGTTAGTAGTGTGGTGTTCACATCATATTATATAAAGTTTTATTTTATTTATTTATTTTTTGGACAGAAATACAATACGTTCTTGATGACTGGCGAGAGCATCAGGCGCTTGACTTTCAGTAAAGTCACTGTGTATTTTGAACAGATTCCGAAAGCATTTGTGCTTCTTTTTATTGAGTGCCACAGTGGCGGATTTGGGCGGTAATTCAATTGAAGGGCCTCAATACATGAGACTTGATAGACAAGTGAAAACAGGTACATGCGCCCGTCCTTACTTGATGTTCAGAGGTGTTGACAGAACTGCAGAGAGTTCAACCAGGCTTAAGTTAGCTCTTATTGAACCCTTATACCTGTCATTATAAGTGTGTGTGTATGTACTGTATGTGGGGGTGCTTTTGTGTGTGTGTGTGTGTGTGTGTGTGTGTGTGTGTGTGTGTGTGAGTGTGAGAGAAAGTGTTTTTTTTTGTGTGAATATGTAAGAAATAAGTGGTCGTTTTAATGTTAAGGGGACTTTGTAAGTCTATGTGTGTGTGTCTGTGTGTCTGTCTCTCTCTCTATATAAATAAATAAATAAAGAGAGAGAGAGAGAGAGAGAGAGAGAGAGAGAGAGATAGATAGATGGATAGATACACACACACACACGCACCGCAATGTATTAACTACTGAAAGACAAGATAATTGTGTTTAAGAGAGAGAGAGAGAGAGAGACACACAGACATTTTAGGTGTATTTGAATACCATGGTCATCAATAAGTTAGGAATACATGGAGGTTTTGGTATTAAGGGGTCTTGTGTGTGTGTGTGTGTGTGTGTGTGTGTGTGTGTGTGTGTGTGTGTGTGTGGTGTTGTTTTCACAATCCCTTTATGCACAGTGGTAAAGAACCCATCTTTAGATTGGGGGGGGGTGTATATCCGGGAGAAGGATCCCCCAGGCTGGTATCAAACTTCAAGCAGCGTATTAGTGTCATATTTCTAAAAACAGTGTCTCAAAAGGCCTCCTGCTAGAGAGCGTCAACAGCTCGAACAGTCTCTGTGGTTCTCGACTTTTTTTTTTTTTTTTTTTCTTTTTTTCTCGATTCTTTTCCAACTCGCAAAACAAAAACACCAAACTTGTATTAAATAAAAAGGGTTTCATTGAATTATAGAGTTAAGAATGGTGTGTGTGTGTGTGTGTGTGTGTGTGTTTGTGGGGTTGCATATACTATGTAAGCATGTTTGTGAGGATTTCAGGTCTTTTTTTATAAGATTGGGATGCATGTTGTTTTTTGGCATCGCGGGGACTCTGTGTGTGTGGTGTAGTCTATTTAGATCTTGGTGAATACCTTTGGTCCTCTTAAAAGGGAAATACATGGCGGGATTGACATTCATGGGAGAGAATGTGTGTGTGTGTGTGTGTGTATATGTGTGTGTGTGTCTGCATGCCCAGCTATTTAGATATTTAGTTCCTGATGAAGGTGGGAGTATATTGTGGTTTGGACACTGTGGGGACTTGGACTATGTGAAACAATTTACATCTTTTGTGAATACCTTTTGGATCTCATTTAGTTAGGAATACATTGTCTCTGACATTAAGAAGACTGTGTGTGTGTGTGTGTGTGTGTGTGTGTGTGTGTGTGTTTTGGTATTTAGTTTCTCATTAAGCTGGGAACGCATTGTGGTTTTAACATTGTGGGGACTGTGTGAGGGTGAGTGTGTGTATGTGTAAGAAATTCTAGGGTCTTTGAATACTTTGAATACTTTTAGGTCCTCATTAAGATGGGAATACTTGGTGTGTTTGACATTCAGGTATGTGTTTGTGTCTCTTGGGTCTTTAAAAATATGTTGGGTCCTCATTAAGGTGGGAATGCATGTGTGTGCATTCTCTGCTTCACGTCATAGTGAGCAGTTTTACCAGACTCTGTCTAACTTTGTGCACTTTGTGTGGCAGTGTGTGTTGTGTAGTTGTGCGTCGCACCGTGACTCATGTAGGGATAACGGAATCTTTTCGGCTTTATGACGGGGAGGAAGTATGCGTCTCAAAAGTGTCATCAACACACAAACAGAGGCTCCTCATTTCTGTGCTTGGCAAAGATCCAGATATGTGTGAGTTTGTGAGACCTGATTAACAATGCGGTGTGTGTTTTGTAGCCTCAGAATAGGATCTTCTAGGATCTCTTTTTGTTATGGCTGTAAATGCAGCGCTGTAGAAAGGATTTTTGCGGTGGAGCAGAAGGGGGCTGAATGGAGCGATTTAAAAAAGCTCGCGCGGCGTTTTACACGCACGCCGACGTGTAGCTGCAAGATTCTGCTGTGAAAAGGAGGAAACGGATCTGGCAGACTCGGCGGAGGCCTGTTAAAGCGGCCCGATTTTGAACTAGCCTTTTCATAATCCGTATTGCGTGAGCTGTTGTCGCGTTCTTCTCTCCTCCTCCTTTTCAGCCGTTGTAAAATGGCCTGAGCAGGCTTTAGATGATACAAAAGATTAGCCAACACACACACACACATATACACACACACATACACACCACTTCCGATGCTGGGCTTAGGAGGAGGAGGTGGAGGTGGAGGAGGAGGTGGTGGTGGTGGGTGGGGAGGTTAAAAAAAAAAAAAAAAAAAAAAGAGGTAGAGAGGGCAGGAAATGAAGGGCTTTTGTGAGCTGATATCTGGCAGCATGTAGCGTCTTGCCTCCTGGCCGGACCACCGGGCCTTTGGAATGCCTTCAGCTCAGGAAATCTCTTTGCACATACAAAACACACACTTACACAAGTTCTCTCTGTGTATGTGTGTGTATGTAAGCATAAGTGTCTGTCTGTGCATGTGTATATACTGTAAATATATATATTTATACAGTATCTCACAAAAGTGAGTACACCCCTTGCATTTCAGCAACTATTTTAGTAGTCTTAAGGGACAATACTGTAGAAATGAACCTCGGATATATTTTAGTCAGTGTGCAGCTTGTATAACAGTACAGATTCACTGTCCTTTGAAAATAACTCCACATACAGCCATTATTGTCTAAATAGCGGGCAACAAAAGCGAGTACACTCTAAGTGAACATGTCAAATCTAGAACTTTCCTAATCCTTCTGGCCATGGAATTTACCAGTGCTGCACAGGTTGTTGCTGGGACCCTCTTCCACTCCCCCATGATGACATCACGGAACTGCTGGATGTGAGACACATGGCGCATCTCCACCTTTCGCTAGATGATCCCCACAGGTGCTCAATAGGGTTCAGATCTGGAGAAACACTTGACCACTCCTACACCTTTAACTTCAGCTTCCTCAGCAAGGCAGTCGTCATTTTGGCGGTGTGTATGTTGAAAAACTGCAGTTCGGCCCAGTTTCTAAAAGAGAGGGCATCATGTTCTGCTTTAGAATGTCCCAGCACATTTTGGAATCAATGTTTTCCTCAGTAAACCGCAGCCCCCTCTAGTACCAGCCGCACTCATGCAGCCCCAGACCATTATACTACCACCACCATGCTTGACTGTAGGCAAAACACTATGTTCTTGGTTCTCATTCCCAGGATGTCACCACACATGTGGGACACCAAACAAGTTTATTTTAGTCTCCTCAGACCACTGGCTACTGTACTGTAACTCAGTATCAGGGTGTCTTTGTGGAGAGCAACAATTCTAATTCTCAAATCCTCAGAGAATCTTTGCCAAGAGGTCCATGTTGAACATCCAGTGATCAGTATGAGAGAATTGTATTCGAAGCAAACTTGTATTGTCTTGTCAAGCAAAACATGAATAAGACAAACAGGGTGAGGGTGTACTCACTTTTGTTGTCAGTAATTTAGACAATAACGACTGTATGTTGAGTTATTTTTCGAGGACAGTCAATCTGTACTGCTTATACAAGCTGCACATCGACTACTCTAAAATTTATTTCTATAGTAGTCTTAATGATTGCTGAAATGTGTGTATATATACAGTATATTTAAATTTGTTTCTGTATCTAACATATTTTGTGAATAAACACAACTTAAAAAAAAAAAAACCTTGAATCTGTCCTGCTATAGTTGTGGTTCTGGATCGTTTTCTATAAAAGGTTTAGCTCAGTACACGATATCAAACATCTGCTAAGCATCATTACACGCTTATCCTGAGCGGAGACGATAAGAATCAGATGAAATGTTGCAGTCACTCGTACCGCCGTTTCTTTATCCGACCATGGCGTCCAACATAAAAAAAGCAGTCTTTTGATGAGCGAGAGGGAAATCAAACAATCTGAATAATAATATTAATGATCATAAAATGACATCAAATTATTCTATTATATTCAGAGTTCTGAGGTAAAATTGTTGTTTTTAGAATGATTGAAATTGTGTTTGTAATGATAGTTCCAGTTACGCCATTATGTAACCTACATGGACATCCCATTCCGCATGAAGTTCCCGTTTGCTTTTATAATTACCTTCACACTTCTGGAAATATGTTCCATTTTATTTTGTGGACATTTCTACTCATTCAGTTACAAGGGTTTGTAAAGTCAGGTACTGATACAGGTGAGGTGAGGAGCTTTGGGGTTCAGTCAACGTTCCAATTCTTCATAAAAGTGTTCAATAAGGTGGGAGCTCTATAGCAGGAGATCTTCCACTCCATCCCGTGTAAAGCGTCTCTTCGTACGCATGTGCACAAGGGCCGTTGTCATGTTGGAACAGGCTTAGGTCTCCTAGTTCAAGTGAAGGGAAAATGTCATCCTGCCACATCTAAAGACGTCCTGTACAGTCGTGTACCTCCGACTTTGCGGTAGCAGTTTGGACAAGAACCACATATGAACCACAAAAACCAGGTGTCTCAATACTTTGGAGAGCAGTGTTACACATTGAAACTGTTGTGTATACCGTTTTTTTGGACCAATCAACACCTTCAAATCCTCATTCTTCACTCACACACATACATATACACACACACACACACACACACACACACACACACACACACACACACACATGCACTCGGCGCGAGAGAGAGGATCATCAGTCTACACCTGGCAGGATTGTAGCACCAGCAGCAGGGGCTCATGGGAGGAGCAACTATCCCAAATAATACCCCTATTGTCTACCCCATAGCTCTGTGAACTACCCCAAGCTCCCCCTCCCCTCACCATTTTCACCACCCCCTCCTGACACCATATTACAGGTGGATTATGGGTAAGTTTGAGGATTTGGAGAGGGCCAAAGAGATTCAGTAACATTTTTTTTTCCTTTTCCCCCCTTGTCCTGAAGGTGGCACATTTCTTTAACGGGAAGCCAAATCCGAACAAACAGGGAATTTTTTTTTTTTTTTTTTTTTTTTTGGGTAACAGAATCCCGACATAGTGCCCCTAATCTGCCCCGTCATCTCGGCCTGCGTTTCACACGGCCATTGTGGCAGGAACGAAATGGAATCCCGCGACTTGAGCCAAAAAGAGATGTGTTTCTGCCTCACAGCAGTCTGATCCACACCTACAGAGCTTTCTAAGCCAAGACCGGCTCGGTGTGTTGTATCGTATCACATCATAACTACTGCTTATTGCCATGGAAAACTCCACTCCATCGGGGGATTTAGCATTTCTTCAGGTTAATTTCTTAGCAAAAGAAAACTCATTGTTACTGTGATAAAATAATTGTATAATAGCAATCGCAATAACACTGATTGGATAACGATAATACTATTACTATTAATAATAATGAGTACCATTTCTCTCTTGTAGTTTCTTTTATTTTTCGTTTCTCCACCCCCACCCCCCAACCTTTTCTCAATATTAAGATTCACAGCTGAAACTTAAAACACCTATTACCATACAGCCATATATTCACAGTCGCCCGGAGCACGTCACTGTGTTTCAGTGCGATCGAATATCGGATTTCTTCGAAAAGCCGCGCAGGCCCGAACAGGACGCATTGGCTTCCAAGAAGAAAAAAAAAAGAACCCCGATTAAAACCGTGAAAACCGAGAAGCGCAGCTTTGTTACTGGACAGAGATCTGAGATAATGACGCAACCTTGATGTCAATCCGAGCCTCGAGTTCCTCGGCGTATATCTTGCGCTGAGGAAGCGCTTAGGAAAGTAGTCAATGTGGAAAAAGATACCAGGCAGTGGACTTAAATGGTCAAATGGAAGTTATGATCGTTCAGCTCAGTATGTAAAAACATAATGATTCTTTATGCCGACATGGATTTTTCTAAAACAGCAGCTCCGGCAGCAGTTTATATGAATTTACTTATTGTAACATGTTCAGATTTAATAGAGATGGAAAAAATACGGATATTTTCGATACGATAAAAATTGTACGAAGTTTTTTGTTGTTGTTGTTTGGAAGGAGTCTCCAGTGTCGAGGTACAGCTCCAGCGGTGAACTGGTTTGGAAACCTTTTAGTTTATGGTTTTTGGGACACATGATGCTCCCTACTAGGTAAAGTGTTGACACACACAAGAACTGGAAAGTTCTGTGGAGTCCAAATGTGACATTTTTGTCTTTAACAGAAAAACATATGTTTGACGGAGAGCAGGAGAGATGATGTTAGCAGACTGCCTCAGACCCACAGTCAAACATGGAGGTTGAAGCTTAATGGTTTGGGGGTTGTTCTGGAACAGGAAAGACTTATTCCAGGTAAAAGGAACCAACATGGCGACTGTTCCATACTTCAACACCATGCAAATCCATCTAGATTGCAGCTCATTGGAGCCGACTTCATCGTACAACTAGCTCTGTAGAGAAAATTTCCATGACCTGCCCAGTCACCTCTTTTAAATCATATTGAACTTCTCTGGTATGAACTGGATCAGAAGGTCAGAAAGAAATCAACTAGTGAAGTTGGCAAGTTTTACCAGAGGAATCGCACAGTATTTTAGCTATAAGTTTGGAGAAGCGTATTGTCCGGATGCTGAGAGTATCTAAAGCTGTTTATCACGATAAGGGAGGATTTTCCAATGCAAATAAATTGGATCATCTGGACATTTATATATTTGTTTTGTCAAAGTAAAAACCATTATTTCGAAGCTTCATAACGTAGTTCGACGCATAGAAACAGAAGAAACATGCATGCGTCCCTCAAAAACTATAAAAGACTAGATGCGAGCTGACATAGATACACTGACCGAGCCATGAAGCTATAGAGATTTTAATACCCTGTATATTACATGCAGCTAGCATAGCGAGAGAAACTAGCCTGGCGCTAACTTCTGAAGCTAGCTGTAACGGCTTCTCGGACCGTATAAGCGATTACGCAAGCGGAAAAAAGAATTTCGAAGTGATTTATACGTTTTTTTCTCTTCTCTTAATTAATTGATTATAATGAATAATCAAACACACAAATATTGAATAAATCCTGTAGTTCTGAGGTGATCCATTAACATGAAAGCAAAGGAGGCTTGAAAATGAGAGTCCAAATGTAGCATGGATTCTCTGAGATCCCGTTTTTTCCCTTTATCACACACACACACACACACACACACACACTAACACTGAGGAATGATTGTCGTGTATTTGACTATTTTGGAGGTCACAAGGTCTCTTCCTGAAGCGGAGTGCCTGCGAGTGGTAAATAGTTCAGATATTCCCAGAGTATTTTTCCTCCAGGGCTAATCTCTCATCTCTCCTTTCATCCCTGCGTGACACACACACACACACACACACACACACACACACACAGAGTGAAATACATCACCTAAGGGAAATACAGCAATTTTAGCTCTTTCCTTCTCTCTCTATCTACCCCCCTACCCCTTCACCCCTCCACCACCCTCTCTTGGCCTCCACTCTGTACTCTTTGGCGTCTTTCTTCTTTCCTTCCTTCCTCTCTCTCTCTCTCTCTCTCTCTCTCTCTCTCTCTCTCTCTCTCTCTCTCTCTCTCTGTGTTAATGGCTCCCCTGTTTGAGAGTAAGGGAGTCTGCCAGCGTTCAGTTCACACAGGAGAGATTCATTATGGCCATGCTAACAGCACACACATATAGACACACACACACACACACACACACACACACACACACACACACACACATCTGATTGATTTCTCCATTTTATACATCTAAAGCTTAAACAATCTGTCCGCCTCTTTCTATGTTTATATCCTTTTCTATTTGTCATCTCTCTTTCCTTTCTTTCTAACTTCTTTGTTCTCTCCTTTTTGTTTCTTTTTTTTTTTTTTTAATGTCCCACTGTTTAGTTTCTGTCTTTTCTCCAATTGATCTGCAAATGTGCTGAATCACAGGGGACCTGTCTGTCTCACCCGTCTGGCTCCTGGAGACTGGGAAATGTGCCATTTAATGACCGCTTACCTTGTGTGTGTGTGTGTGTGTGTGTGTGTGTGTGTGTGTGTGTGTGTGTGTGTGTGTGTATGTGTGTGAGAGAGTGCGTGCATGGTGCCACGGTTGCCGAGCACAGCTTATCGACAACCCCTGTGTGGAGCAGTGTTTACCACTGAGTCGTGGGTGGCAGGAAGTCGCATGCATCTCTCACGACTTGGACACACACACACACACACACACACACAGATACACAGAGTTCAGTGAAATGAACCACATGTACTGAATACCATTTTCCCTGTGTGTGAGAGACACAAGTAGTAAGCCAGACTTTGTTTTTTCTCTCTATCCCCCTTTTTTTAATGAGTGTAACACAAATAAAAACACGGCACAGTGGAATGACTGTGCAGCGGCGTTTTCTTAACGGACAGATGAAAAAAAATAAATAAGAGTTTCTGCTTTTCGTCAGGAAAACGTTTCTCTCTCTCTCTCTCAGATAGCATGCTCCGTTAAAATCCGATTGCGTGAAGCCCATCGTCTGTTAGATAACTTTAGCAGACGCTCAGACTGCGTTTTTGAAGGGACCGGAAACTTCTAGAAAAACTTATATTTCATCTGTATCCTGTGTATCTGTAGTGTCCGAGCGATTTCCACCCAGCATGTTTTATTCCCCTGACACCACACCAAGTAATGTATTTTGTCGTTTATTAGATAAGAAGGCTGCACCACATTTTAGCTATTTACAGTTGTATTTAATGTATTTGCTGTAAATTGTAATTTATATGAATGGCCGCAAAATATGTTGCTAATTTTAAGTAACCGTTTGCAGGAGCTCGTCATGTGCAGGACAAAACAAAATCGTTCGATCGGAAACTTTTAATTTCTCTTAACTTTTTGTTGGTCAAAAACTATTCCTTTGTTGTGAAACTTGTTGTTTTTTTGATGTCAGGAAACTTTTCATAGGTTGAAAAACCTTTTTGTCATTAAAACTTTTTTTTTTTCAGAATTTTTTTTTGTCAGGAAAAACCTTTACAACTTTGTGGGTTTTAAAAAAATGTAGTTTGGCATGAAAGTTTTTTGTCGTAAAACCTTTTTTTTGTAGTTAGTCTTAGTTGTGAAATTTTGTCCGAATATTTTTTTATTTGTCCGGAATCTTTTCATAGGTTGTAAAACTTTGTTGTAAAAATATTGGTTGGTAAACTTGTCATAAAAAATTGTATGTTCAACATGAAACCTTTTAGTGTTTCCTACAATATTTAGTTTGTTGTACAACTTGAAAATTACACTGGAGACTCCTGAAGAAAGGCAAAACAAACTGACTATTAAACATGAAATATAAAGCTGTGCGTGCCGGAACTACTTCCAGAGCTGCTGTTTGAGTAACGAATCGACACATTTTAAAACGTAATTCTTATTTTATTTTCAGGAATCGTGTCCCTGTGTATCTAAAATAAAAACAGGTCAGACCCCAAACTGCAAACTTGTGTTTTGATTGTATTTCTTTGTCTGTCTTTCTTTTCCTTCTTTCTGTTGCTCTTGCTGTTATGATTACAACATTGGGTTTCTGCAAACACAAACAAAAGGAGCCTGGAAGCAGCTACATGGAGCAATTAGGCTGCGGAAGCCACTAATTAAAACCTGCACGCTCGACAGATTGCATCAGGGCCGATTTACTTCGTTTTTGTGCAGCATGCTGTCATTCCCATACTGCCATATTGTACAGAGCATTCCAGACACACACACACACACACACACAAATGTACCCAGGGAACAAACAAAAACCCAAAACTGTGCGCTTGTCCCTGTAGGCTGAAAATCGTTCGCACATACTGAAGCGTTTATACATTATACATGCTTCACGTGCTTACACAAAATGGCCTCTTTTTTTGCACCTCAAGCTTCTTCGTACACGTCTGTATTAGCTGGCATGTTCGTCTCGGACGTGAAACTTTATTTCACTCATTTTCAACAGTCGATCCTTTTTGGCATAGCACTAAAGTTTGGGTTTACACGAGCTACAACTCCTCGAAAAGCCACATCCTTTTCTCCACTGCTAAGGTTCCGGCTGGCGGCGGGTCTGGAACCGTTTTTGCCTCTTTTTTTTTTCCTCACAGCCAGCTGTTCTTGGCTGGTTGAATTCTTTCACTAAAATGTTGCTGATTTGGAAAAGGTGTAAATTGAGGCGGTAACTAGCATTTTAACTGGAATGCCAGTTACTCAAACAGCAGAAATCAAAACAAGGCACATTGGTTTGGAAATCTTATCAATTTACCTCAGAACTTGGGGGTTTTTACTTCAAGTTACAGGATACAGGGGGAAAAAAAACATGAACGGATCCAAATTAGCTAAGAAACTTGCTAGCAGTTATCGAATTAATAAGCGAAATGTTTTTGTATTGTTCTGAAGTGTGTATATAACAACACAACACTATGTTTACTGAGCAGCCATGTTGACCGATGTCATTTGCTTAACTTAAGAACAAGGAAACTTTGCAAGTTCCTGAGGTGAAATTTTAACTTGAGGAGATGTTTGTGTGTTTGTTTGTTTGTTAACCTGTTAGTAAGATGGTGGGACATCTTAGTGAGAAGTTTCAGGTGAACAAATTCTTAGTGGTGAAGTCTTCGCTAAAGTCATGACTAGCTCAATAAGTGTTTGTGGTAGCTAGTTGTTTGCGTTTGCAGCATATAAACCATCAAAAACTAGGAGCTGAACAGAACTGGAGTTATGTATATAACGTAGGATGTAATAATAGTTCAATGATAACCAGTTATTTAGTCGCAAACAAGCTACCCAGTTTGTATAACTTTTGATGTCTTGTGAAGTATCCTGAGGTAACTTTGTCCGTTTTTGAATGCATCAATTGGAGATCAAACATCCATGAGTGTGACGCTCATTTCTCTGAGGTCACATGGTTAACCAGAGTGTATGTTTCTTAGGGAATCCCTCTGTGTGTGTGTGTGTGTGTGAGAGAGAGAGCATAGATAAGAGATCTGCTTCCCTATAAATACACACATTTGGTTTTAGACGTTTTGCTTTAAACCATGGTCCCATTATAATCTTAAAAACAGGGAATTGTGTTGGAAACAGGTGTATTCAAATTGGACTAAGGGTTTGTTTGTTTGTTTGTTTTTTGAGGTTGGTTTATGATCAAATGTTTGTGGACACCTGACCATACATTTTGTTTGTGCTTTTTTTTTGGACCTTTTTCAATCCAGAGTCCAACGCCTTAGCCACTGAGCTTCCATCTGAATGTTTTGGGAAAATTTTCCACTAGATTTTGGCTTGTGCTTATGAAGATCTCATTTAGCCACAAGATCATTAGTAAAGTGATGTCAGTGAGGTATGGAGGCCTTGGGTGCAATCAGTGCTCACATTCATCCCAAAGGTGTTCGATAGCTGAAGATCTCCACTTCAACCCATGTATAGCATATCACGAAGCTGGCTTTGTGCACAAGGGTAATGTCATGTTGGAACAGGTTCGGGTATCCTAGTTCACGGGAAGGGAATATTTCACGCTAAAGCATTTAAAGACATTCTATACAATAATGTGCGCTTTCAACTTTGGGGGAGCAGTTTGCGAAAGAAACACATCTGGCTGGAAAAGTCAGGCGTCATAATACTTTAATTTATATAGTGTGTATGTATGTATATTCACAAACACTGTAGCACAGTAGTGTGGTTTACGGAAGAACAACACACCACAGATTAGCGAGATTAGCTGCAGGTCGTTTCGCCATAACTTCAGGGGCCGGATTCTTCGACACGGATTAAAATTACTCCTAGTCTAAAACAGCCGTCAGCGCCGATCCGTTTTAAATCCTTTTTTAAGTCTACACTTTGGCTTAATTTAGACGACGGATAACTGGTGCGATGCCAAAACCCGAAGGATTAGCAAACGCGGAGAACAAAAGATTTGCCCTTGTGACGTCGCTGCTCAGACATGTGCTTTTGCCACAGCTATAACGTAATTGCCAACTTTCATATTTTCAGGTCCAGACAAGGGCCTTGTGCCAAATATTATATATATATATAAATATATATATTTAAAAAAACAACAACTTTAAAACCACTCCTTCTTTTTTTCCCACAATTTTGTAAAAATTTTATTTAACAGTATTATGGTAGAAAATTGGGACTTGGGTATGTGTCCCAGTGTGAGTAGCTTATTTAAAGAACACTAAATAAAATGTTGCAAAATTCTTGCTAGCTAGCATCATGTAATTTTATACTAGCAAGGGTCAATAAAATGAAATTCTTATCATGTTCTCTAAAACCTTGAACACATCAAGTATTAAAGTCGTGTATGTCATATAAATTTGTTGACACAATCACGTTCAGGGCGAATATCCACTTCAATGTAGTTGGACCTAAAACTAGCAACTTACTTAGTAGCTAGCTACCATAGCTTTTTGTGATATAAGCTACGTGTTTGTTCTAAATATACAGCACAAATTGAAGTCTGTTTTTATTAGCTAACTAGCTACCTGGCTTGTGGTATTACAGAACTAACTTACTACTATAAATGCTGTTTAACACTAGATTAACGTTACTGTTGGATTTTATTAGCTAGGTAGCAAATAGGCTGTGATACTTCTTAATATAAACATGATCTGTTATTATTATTATTTTTTTTTATTTTATATATATATATAGATTGTGGTCTTGTGGTGTATTTATTTAATTGAAAAACAGAGATTTTTTGTAACTAAAGCGTAACACGCCGAAGTGTGTTAAAAAATAAAGAAATACAGTAATCCCCCGATCAAATCTGGCGCCCCGGTTTATCGCGGAATTGCATTTGCCACATAACTAATTAGTTTGGCTGATTTTTCCGGTCTCTTGCAGACATAGACTTATAGGAAATTGTTTTAATGGAGTTTTATGTTTAAATAATGAAATTTATTAATAAAAATATAATTATTAAATTAAGTCAAATGTTAATACAGTACAGTACTGTATACATAAAATAGCATTTTAGGGGTGCCGTCTGTTTATTATGGATTTGGAACTGTAACCACCACGATAAACAGGGAATTACTGTATTATTATTATTATTATTATTGTTATTATTATTATTATTATTATTATTATAACCAAGTTTTATTATAGATAACTGCATTGTTGTATTAATGCATTTTTATTCGAAAATGGAAGGTCTATTGCAAAGGAGCAGAAACTTTGACTGGATTTTCTTTTTTAATAAACTTGGGTTGTGTGTGTGTGTGTGTGTGTGTGTGTATACATGATGTGTGCTTTCTCTGTACATGATAAAGCTCTCTTCTCCTGTCCACTCATCCCCTGCCTGCAATAATTCTTTCCCTTCATTTTTTCCCTCTTCAATCCCGCTGGAATTATCCTCCTTTCCGGAAAGCTCTCAGGCCACTAATTTTAGCTGCTCCTGATTGAGGCCGAGGATCAAATCCACATCCGTCTCAGCCCAAGCATAACACACACAACATGTGTTTTAGTCTGACCACAGACTGATGGCAGGTTAGCACTTACACCAGGCCCTCTGTGTACTTCTTTGTGTGTGCGTGTGTGCGTGCGTGTGTGCGTGCGTGTGTGCGTGCATGTGTGTGTGCGTGTGTGTATATCCATGTACCTGTGTTTGACCTCTTCCAGATTCAGAAACGCTTTACACATGCTGATTAAGGACTTCCGTCCCAAACGCCTAGTCTCTGAATAAACGTTGTGTACTACTACATCCTGCTACACACACACACACACACACACACACACACACACACACACACACACACACTACCCTGTTTACACTGAGATCACCCATTTTTCTTGACATTTTTCATGTATTGTTTTATTTCCATGTCAGTCGAGGTTTTTTCTATAATCCCTGTTCAACACTGTTTCCTCCGAGAGTATCGGAATGTCAAGTCCAATTCTTTGATTTTTGCTCTTTACACTGAAGATGTTTGGGTTTGAGGTACAAAGAAGAAAATAAAAGGATGGACAGAATGTGGAGGGGTAGCTATCGTTTTTTTTTTTTTTAGAGGAATATGAAAGATTGGAACATGTGACTGACAGGAGGTTCTTGTTGCCCAGATGTTCCCTGCTTGGCTATCGTTAATGAAATAATAGAATGTCTGTGCCGTAGGTTTCATCCATCCATCCATCCACCTATTCATCTATATTTCCACCTATCCATCCATCCATCTATCCATGTATCCATCTGTTAACCTAACCTTCCATCCACTCGTTCACCCAGCTGTCCATCCATCCATCCATCCATCCATCCACTCAGCTATCCGTCTACACCTCCCATTCTTTTAAGCATCTGCCCATCCATCCATCGATTAACCTATTCCATACATCCACACATCCACCCAGCTGTCCACCCAAGCACACCCACCCATCAATCCCTCCCTCCATGACTCCACCTATCTGTTCATCGATCCATCCACCCATCCGTTCATCTTTCTTTCCACCCATCTATCAATTAATCCATGCATGCATGCATCCATCCATCCATTTATCCCTCCATCCATCCATCCATCCATCCATCCATCCATTCATCAGTGTCTCCTTCCTCCCACCATCTATCCAACTATCTATCTACATCTAAGCGTCCACCTACCCGTCCATCAATCCATCTATTCATGCATTCTTCCATTACTCCACTTATTTGTTCATCAATCCACCCACCCATTCATTCATCGATCTCACAACCCGTCTTTCAACTAATCCATTTATTCCTCGATCCATCTATTAATCTACCTACACCACCATCCACTTAACATCCATCCACATCCACCCATTCATTCAAGCATCTGCCTACTACTCCATCCACCCAACCATCCATTCATTTATCCATCTATTTATTCATCCACCCAACTATCCAGCCATCCGTCCATCTATCTATCCACCTATTTATTCATTTATTCAGCCATCCATCCGTTTATCCAAAACAAATTTGTTTATTTGGCTTTGTTACACTTGCATCATTTGACCATAGAATCCTTTACACTTTGTAAAAGTTCAAGAAATATTTACTTACTATCAAAAACTTGACTGTACTTCAGTCTTTTATGTGCTGTATCATTTATACTAATGTTTAAATAATAATAAAAAAGCTTCTCTCTTCAAGCGTTTGCGTGCGGTTGCATTCCGCCACAGTTACAGAGTATGACGGGCGTTGATTCCGAGCCGTGATTATAAGAAAATAAATAACATGCCAGTTAATCATAAACATAAGCGCAGAGAACCGCAGGAGAGCTGAGCAACGTTCTCCAAGGTCCTGTAACATATAATCCTGGCCACGCCCACTAATGACCTCATTCAGCATTTATATCCGTTTACTACTGCTTTTTAGAGTTACAGTTTTTATACATGTGCTTATGATCTGTGGCCAGGTGTGTGTGTGTGTGTGTGTGTGTGTGTGTGTGTGTGTGTGTGTGTGTGTGAGTGTAATAGAGAAATAAGTAGGTATGTGTGTGTAATTGTTTGGTAGATGGAGCTTTACATTTAATGAGTTTAATAAGACTTATGAGTGCAATTCACATCTCTCACAGACAGACAGACAGACAGACAGACAGACAGACAGACCGATCGATCGATCTTCTTGCCTCCACTCAGTCACTCTTATTTACTCGTTCTATCCACCACTTTCCTCCTCTCTTTCACTTTCCTCCTGTTCTTCTCTCCTTTCCTCTCCTCCATTTCCTCTCCTCTTCTCCGCTATTCTATTCTCCACTCTCCTCTCCTCTCCTCCCTCCCTCAATTTCATCTCCTCGACTTCCCTCTCCCTCAAATTCCTCTCCTCTATTCTTCTCTCCTCCACTTTTCTCTTCTCCATTCTCTGCTCCATTGTTCTCCTCTTCTCTCCTGCCCTTTCTTCTCCTCCATTATTTTCTCCTGCATGCCCTCTTCTCCACTTTCCTCTCTTCCACTCTCTCTGCTGTCTGACATCCACTCTTCCTCTTTTAAAATCTCTTCTCCTTCACTCTCCTCTCTTTCACTCTCCATCATCTCCTCCACACTTCCTCTGCCTTCATTCCAGCCACACGACCGCTGCCAGCTTCACTCATTCCTGTGTCCCTGAGACACACCAGGTTCTTCTGATTCAGTACACACACACACACACACACACACACACACACACACACACACACACACACACACACACACACCATCCATCATCTTCACTCTGGGACTCTTCCAAATTTCCATTCGTATTTTTAATGGCTTATGGTGGCCAGCTGCAGGATATCTTCCTCCCTCCCTCTCTCTTTCTCTCTCTCTCTCTCTCTCTCTCTCTCTCTCTCTCTCTCTCTCCTTCTTCTCTCACTATGTTTTGTTCTCTGTCTGTCTCTTTGCATAACTGACCGCAGTTTTCTCGATCTCCTTTTCTGACATCCAAACATCCATCATTTCTCTCTCTCTCTCTCTCTCTCTCTCTCTCTCTCTCTCTCTCTCACTCTACTTCATTCATTACATTTATCCATCCATCATTCTTGTTTCTCTTTGTCTCCCACCCCTGTCTTGCGTTTCTGTTTTTTAGTTCATCCCATCATTTTAATTTCTGCCTCTCTTTCCTTCTCTCACTCTTTTAACATTCTGTCTGTCTCATTCTCTCTTTTATTCTTTCAGAATCTCTTTCCATTCATCTCTCCACTTGTCAGTCTGCCTACCCATGTTTCTGCCTGATCATTTCTATCTGTCTGTCTGTCTGTCTGTCTGTCTGTCTGTCTGTAGAGATGAGTCTGTGTATTCTTTTCTTTCTCTTGAGTCATCAGTCATCTCTCTTTAAGAGATGTAAGTCTTGGTTTGTGTTTCTTCCATCTCTCATTTTCTCTCTTGCCCCCTCCCGCCCACCCTTCTTTTCTTTAAATTTATTTTTTTATTTTTTTATTTCCTTGTGTATGTCTGTTTTGTTTGTGAACTCTTCTGTAATTAATGGCGTGTCCCTCAGTGGGGTGAAGGTCTGTTATTAGAGTAAAGTCCGTGTCCGTGGCTCTCCTTCCTGTTTGGACGCAGTGGCTCGTCTCCAGGCGCTCTCTTCTTTCTTCTCTGGCTCCACTTTCTCTCCATCTGGCTGCTGACTTTCTCCGTTATCCCTCTCTCCGTCCATCATGCTGTGGCACCAGGGCAAGATGGCGTCCAGGTGTCTTCCTGCGTTCAAAGCGCACACGTCGTTAATCTCAGTTTTTCGCTATTGTCCGACTTCACACGTGTTTCTCACTCTACGTGACGGTCTGCCACACAGCTGCGTGTCAAACCACTACACAACAAGTGTGTGTGTGTGTGTGTGTGTGTGTGTGTGTGTGTGTGTGTGTGTGTGTGTGTGTGTGTGTGTGTGTGTGTGTGTGTTTGGCGGATGAGGTGAGACCCACTCATCATAATTCTTTCCTCCCTTCTTCCTTCTACTGTGTGATGAGCACAGCCTGAAGTGTTTAACACACACACACACACACACACACCACTGCCATGTCTTCTTTCAGCGTGTCGTCGTGTGTGTAAAATAAATGTTCGATTGTTTAATGTAAAGTAAATTTAATAAAATTATTTTCCTCCCAGCTGCCACCTGATGCTGCCATAACGGCATAACATGAGCGGCCCAATCAGCATCCTTGCTTACACTCGCACTTGAACACCGCTAACTCCTTTCTTTCTTTCTTTCTTTCTTCTTTCTTTCTTTCTTCTTTCTTTCTTTCTTCTTTCTTTCTTTCTTTATTTATTTATTTATTTATTTATTTATTTTGCCAGTCTGACAGTTTTTAAGTCTGTTTATATGCCTTTTCTTTTTTTTTCACATTTTCCATATTTTATTCTTTCTTTACTTTTTGTCTTTCTTTCTTTCTTTCTTTCTTCTTTCTTTCTTTCTTTCTTTCTTTCTTTCTTTCTTTCTTTTCTCTTTACTTTATTAATTTCTTTCTTTCTGCCAGTTTTTCAACATGTTTGCTTTCTTTCTTTCTTTCTTTCTTTCTTTTTTTCTTTCTTTCCTTCTTTTTATCTTTCTATCTTTCTTTAAAATCAGGGACGGAATTCGAGTCAAAGCCGGAGCCAGAGTCAGAACTGGACTGTCAGAGTCAGAGTCAGCACTGCCAAGGGTTTAGCTCGAAAGATTGAAAATAATTTAATTACATATTGAAAGACCAGTAAACCCATAACCAGCTGCTGTGTGTGTGTGTGTGTGTGTGTGTGTGTGTGTGTGTGTGTGTGTGTGTGTGTTTTGCTTAAGCACATTTCCTGTGTTTAGTGTTCTGGGCTAAATGAGGCACTGGTGTGTGTGCACTTTTTCCCCCTTTTCTGGCACACTAACACACACACACACACACACACACACACACACACACACACTCACGGAACTCTTTTCGCCCTGTGACGTAAATATAGAGTGAAAAAATAGGAGAAACAGGAAGTGAGGGAGAGATTGTGCTATTTTTTGACACAATTCATGGTGTTGTTCCTGATATTTTGTTATGAAAGCACCAAAATATACCAGAGAGATGAAAATGGAATGAGAGAGAGAGAGAGAGAGAGAGAGAGAGAGAGAGAGGTAATAAGTAAATAGGGAGGAAGGAAACTTGTGTGCCAGGTTTCTGTACATTTCCTTTCTCTCTTTTGAATCAGACAGGAAATGGGATTCCCTCACTTCCTGTTTTGGAGACGGAGAGAGAGAGTCCCATCCCACCTGAACACTTTTTACTGATTTAAATGGTGTTCCTCTGGCATGGTGCATTATGGGTATTCTTCGTCCCCAAGGTTACTCTAGCGGTTGCTCACCTGTCGCAATGCATTGTGGGGCACAAACATGCAAAATGTCCTGTTCTTGATTGTTCCACTTCTTTAAAGCTGGAGAGGAAATCTATTCTAGATCTTTATGGTTATGTTATAAATATTTGTCGTTGGCGATGGTTTTGTAGAAGTGCATTTTGTCACGAACGGGGTGTGTTTTAGGACCCAGCGTGAGAATGTGCTTAATGAGAAATTTTTTTTTAAATGTGACCAAACTTTTGACCATAAACACATTTTTGGTTTTACTATTCACTGGAAATGTTCTGCCCCTTTGCTACCCTGCTCTTGCAGTGCCTTATGGAGAATATACTCAGGCTCTCGCAGCGCATTGTGGGTGTGGCTACTCGATCCGTACCAGAAAACAGATAACTCTATTTGTGCTGCGTGTGTATTTATATCAAGAAAAAAGAACTCCAACAATACAGTATTATAAATACCCGAAACTGCTGTAAATCAGTTTGACACACTCCAGACGCATTTCTGCACATGAAAAGCACAAATAGTTTTTCCTGGTGCGAATCGAGTAGCCACACTGGGACTCCTGCAGTGCATTTTGGGGAATATACGTTATAGGAAGAAGACCAGATACACTTGAACTCTGGCATTTGGGACGGAGCCACGCTCTGCCTCAGAACAATATTTGTGTGTGCTGTTTACTCAGCTGGGCCTTTTATGATAAGGCGCGCACGCACACACACACACATACACACACACAGATTAGTGTAGAGGGGCAATTTTGTCAAATGGTCAGTATTGGAACTATTTATAGGTGTGTGTGTGTGTGTGTGTGTGTGTGTGTGTGTGTGTGTGTGCGCACGTCTTATCTGTTCTCTGTTATCAGTCTTGAACATCAGCACCATATAAGCACGGGACCCACCTTCTGACTCTGATACACCGAGGCAGGACTGATGATGAAGTGAGAGATTATTGGAGGTAAAGAAGGACAGAAAGCGATGGATAGTAATATGTACAGGAATAAACCCAGAAAGAGAAAAACCCCTGGAAAAAGGTGTTTGTGCTAGACTCGACGTCTTTACAGGATATGTGGGCGGGGCCACAACGAACATCGGTCACCGATTGGTCACACACAGACGCACGCAGGTTTTCCTGATAACGTTTGTGGTCAGCCAACGTTTCATTCTTTTGTGCGTGTGAGAGAGATGGAGGGAAATCGGAGGAGAAAGAATGAACCGGAACAAGAGGCGGAGATAAGGATGAGCGAGAGACGACAAAGACAGGAGGAAGAAATGATGAAGAGCTGAGGGAGACAGACAAGTGATAGAAAGAAAGGTTTGAAGATAGGGAGACATACTGATAAGGATGAATAGATTGAGAAAGAGAAAAGAGTAAGGGTAATTGTCAATGCAAACACACACACACACACACACACACGCACACACACAACACGGCAACAAATGCTCTTCCGTGCAGAGGAATGTTAATTTTTTGTTTATTTATTTTGTTCTGCTTCTTTCTTTCTTTTTTCTTTTTTTCTTTCTTTCTTTCTTTACAACACACACACACACACACACACACAGGGTCTCTGTCTCTGCATTCCTTTTGGTCTCTGCCACAGGAAGTGTCCCCACAAAAGCTCCAATTAGTGCTTTGTGTGTGTGTGTGTGTGTGTGTGTGTGTGTGTGTGTGTGTGTGTGTGTGCAAAGAGAGAGATCTGACAAAAGGGAGATCTCTGGTTCTTTTCTTCCAGTTTAATAACTACTTCGATTTTCTTTTTGCTCTCTTTCTCTCTCTCTCACACATATACACACACACACACACACACACACACACACACACACACACACACAGAGTGTGTGTGTTTGTATGCTTAAGAACAAAACCACAGGTGGTTAAGGAACCATGGGAAGAGCTGTTGGCAGTACAGGAACCCCCTGCAGAAAACACACACATGCACGCAAGCACACACACACACACACACACACACTCTGTGCATTTGGGTAAACAGGAAGTTATAGTGTTAAGTGAAGCCGTTGGGAAACAGCAGTCAGCTGTCAGTCAACAGTGTTTTTTGTCTCTGTGTGTGTGTGTGTGTGTGTGTGTGTGTGTGTGTGTGTGTGTGTGTGTGCGTGCGTGCGTGCGTGCGTGAGTGTGTACGTGTGCGAGCAAGTGAGTGAGGACTGTCGGGTTATCTGATGCAGCAGAACAATGATCCCATATCTCCATCATCATTATCTTTCACACACACAACTCGCTCTTCCGCTGATAAGTGTGTGTGTGTGTGTGTGTGTGTGTGTGTGTGTGTGTGTCAGAGCCACTGATCCTTGAGATAGAAAATCGTCGTATCAGCACTTCCATACAACCTCGGCTTTCCTGAGACTCCACCTGATGTACAAGTCCATATACACTGGTCGGACCATAATCCTCCATATTCCCATGATGCACTGCGACGATCTCTGTGTACATGTGCAAAATAACTTACTTGGTCATAAATGTGTGGTAAAATGTGTGTGAAAACTTATCAGGTGTGTCCATATGTAGGTGGTTTCTGAACATCCTGTTCCACATTTAGTCTCCATTTGCCGTTATAATAAACTTCACTCCTCTGGGAAGATGTTCCACTAGATTCGATGGTGATTTGTGCAGCGTTCATATTCATCTGTTTAATAGGGTTGAGTTCGTAACTCTATAGCAGGAGATCTTCCAGTCCAACCTATGTAAAGCATATCTTCATGGAGCTGGCATTTTGCACAGAATCACTGTCCTGGTGGAACAGGTTTGGGTCTTCTAGTTCAGAAAAAAGACATCCTATACAATTGCTTGTGGTTCAAATAAGTCACTTATGACCATATAGTGCCGTATCAGAAGTCCTGCCATGCTGGGGAATTTGAGATCATGTGTTTGTAGCACAAGTTATCTAGCTAGAAAGTGTTTCTACAGCACTACATACCTGCAATCATCACTGAGGAAACCTATAGCAAACTATTTCTAATGTTGCCGGGGCTCCGGATCAGTCAGTTGTGCACCAAAAATGCTTGCAAACTATATAACAAACAGATGCACTATTGGCTTGAACCTTGTTTATAATGTTGAGGAGTTCCAATCTTATAAGGCAGTGGTCCCCAACCCCCTGGGTCAATTGGTACCGGGCCGCACAGAAAGAATTGATAACTTACATTATTTATTTTTGATTTATTATTTGATTCTGATGTTTTATTTTGGAAAATTACCGGATTCTCTCCGCCACATCTGTCTATGACTCACTCTTAATGCATGTCATGATGCCTCGGTCACATGTCTTACCTCCATTCGCTACCTTCTTAAAGGGGCTGCTCCGGCCAATAACACATGATACATTACCGCTAAATTGAAACCCCCAAGCGAGCAACATAACCAAAAAACAACACAGTGGATTCACATTTATCATAATATTTAGAAAATACCAGTTTTTATGACGGTCATATCATTTTATTTTGTTTTATTTATCCGCCACACCGACATTACCGACATTAATCCGGTCCATGGCGCAAAAATGTTGGCGACTGCTGTTATAAGGTACTTTCTAAAGGTCCAGAAGTAGCACTTTGATGGTGCTGGGATTTAAACACATGACCTTCTGATCAGATGTCCAACATCTTAAATCATCTCTAAGCTTGTGTTTAGTAATATTCCTTTGTGTTTGTCTGGGTAAAGGTGTTGACACGTGAGCCTGCAGGTAAATTTGATCCATAGGAAACCATCCCCTCATTTTTTGACAGTGAAGCGTCGAGTAGAAGTTACTTTTGTTTAATAGAAACGAAAGCAATAAAAGCATGATGAAATGGAAAAACACGAAGTGAGTATGGGTCGGGGTTCTCCGCAACCGTGGTTTGTTTTGACTCACAATACACGTTTGACAGGAGGGTGTTTTAAAAAAACAAAAAAGAACACGGTACGACTATGTTTAGTAATGTTTTTGTGCATTCTTAGTGGATTGTTTGCACGTGTGTGAGAAAATTTTGATCATAGTACATATCATAGTACTTAAGAAGTACAACACGTGTGTAAGGAGCAAATTTATCATTTGGGGGACATTGGGTTGGTTTTCATAAAGAAAAGACTGCCTGCATGTGAGAGAACTCTAACTGTTAGTGTGTGGTGTGTATACATGGGTCTGTGTGAGTTTGCATGTGTGTGTTTTCTTTGTGAGGACCGACAATGCTTATAATAATAGGAATGTCGGATTATTTGGATTTTTGAGGACGTGGGTCCTCATAAACTGATACACTCAGAAAGTTTGTGTTTTAGAGAAATCACCAGATCACTTTATTCAGCTCAGCGGGAAATTCAAAAGACGGGAAAGAGCCTGATTTTTACTTTGGGCAAACCGCCATCACATGATTTGAGGACATTTGGTTGGTCCTCATAAAAATAAAAATAAACTGTTTGCAGGTGCATCTGTGAGGCCTAGATATCCCCATATTATATGAAAATGTGTTTTATAAAAGAGAGTTCATCTAAAGAAGAAAAATACTGTGTGTACTGTGTATGTGAGAGAGAGAGAAAAAACAAATGTCCCATAATAATAGGCTTATTTTCATATTGACATTTGGTAAGTCCTCAAAAAAAAAAAACTGTTTGTTTGTAAGGACCATATATTCTTATAATAATATGAATAGTTGATATTTTGACTTATTGGGACCATTTGGTTGATTTCTCTTAAAGACAAAAAAGGTGTGTGCGTGTTTGTGAGACAGAGAGTAAGCGAACCAAATGTCCCCATAATAAAAGGAATGCATGATAATTTAACATATTGGGGACATTTGGTTGGTCCTCATAAAATAAAGGTAGGTGTGTGTGTGTGTGCGCATGTTTTATTGGGTGTATTTGGGCCAAAGGGAATTACCTCCATCCGGAGTGGTTATACAATCAGAGGTGTGGCTCTCTGACAGTCAGATGTGTTACAGAGAGACAGAGAAGGAATGTGTCTCTCTGTAAACTAAACTTCAAGTGCAGTATTATCCTCGAGTTTGCAATCCGGCTCGAGTTAAACTCCAGGATCTTCATCATCGAAACCTAAATGTATTTTCTAGACTTGTATAAAAGTTTTATTCGAAAAACTTTAGCATTTTTATGGCAAAAGAATTCTTTGTCCAAGACCTCAGCATGAATGACCTGTCACTTGATATGGAAAAATACCGACTGCAAACATCAGTTAAACCCATCACCATTTAAAACCACAGGGATCAGATATAATGCAAGTATATCATTTTTGCTCAGTATATCAGTCCACTAAATGGACCAAATTTTGTAGACACCTGACCACAAGATTGATATGAACATCTAATTCCTCGTTTCGTCCCCATTTGCTGATCTAATAATCTATTATAACCTGTTAATAATCTATTATAATCTATTATAGAAACTGTTACCACAAACTTGAAGGCACACAATTATACATATCGTGAGATGCACTAGGACGAAATTTTCCCCTCATTTGAATGTTGAAGATTCAAATGTGTTCCAGTATAACGATGCCTCTGTTCAGAAAAGCCAGCTCCATAAAGATATGCTTTACATAAGTTGGCGTGAAAGATCTCCTGCTATAGAGCTCTGACCCTCAAATCTCCACAAAATCCAGTGGAACAAAATCAGTGTAGTTTCATCCATTGCTAGAAATTCAAAGCACTTTTGTAAGTCGCTCTGGACAAGGGCGTCTGCTTAATGCCGCAAATGTACATGTAAACATCTTCCCAGAAGATTGGAGGTCACTATAACAGCAAATGCGGACTGGGATGTTCAAAAAGCACATGAATTTGGATCTGTCAATCTTTCATTTTTCTCTCTCTCTCTCTCTCTCTCTCTCTCTCTCTCTCTCTCTCTCTCTCTCTCTCTCGTTCCGGGAGCCGTGTAGTGTACACAGCGAGCGGATGCTGCCTGGTGCTTACAGTAAAAAGGGAAGCTGAAATAGATCAGGACATGGTGTAGCGTTTCAGGATTGTTATCCAAGGTCAGGCGTATGTAAGCAGACCCCCTTCCTGTAAAACACAGGAAGTGACTGGAATAGACCGGCAGGCTGATGTCTCAAACCTGACTATCGTCTAACACGGTGCAGTTTACACGCCTGTTGCAATTTGTATTTTTTTTCCCCCCAGCTCTTTTTACCCTTTGACAGTGTTTTCTTTTTTCAATAGCAATGAACGGCAGTTCCATTTTGTTTTTAAGTTTAAGTTCCACAAATGCTTAAATTTGAGTAATGATAGAGAGATCTAGAAACAAGAAAATAAGTAGATAAATAGATTATTGAAAATTATTTAATATAGGCAACCTAGGATGTTCTATTTATCTATCTAATCTACTTTCTTAATTACTTAAGTTTAGTGCATTCTAGCCATTCAGACTTTTTGTATTATCCTCTGTACTGAAATTTACATCTTAAAGGCCAAGCTCCAACTACACTAGAAGCTTTTTTTGCACACCTGATCATAAGATTTTTGAACATTCCATTCCACATTGAGTCCCGATTTGTTTTTAGAATAACCTCCACTCTTCTGAGTATATTTTGTGGATGTCAGGACCTTCCGTTTGCAGGTCGGCGGCCATCTTGCCGTTTTTGATCGCACCACCTGGTATTTAAGGACAACAAATACATTACCTCTGTGGCAGATTATCTCACCAGCGCTTTGAGTCCCTCAGATTATTCTTGCCACCCTGTCTGCTCTGGTTCCTCTTCCCTACTCCTGATCCTGTTCCTAGATTCTGATTCTGCCTGCCCCTTATTGTTCTGTTTTGCTGGCTTAAAAGCCTGTATCTTTATTCTCAGTTTGCATCCTACATTTGGGTCCTTCCATTTACTGTTTCTGACAGAATAATCTGGCCAAAACATGGACCCAGCAGATGCACCAAAGCGTTGGAGTTGCCCTGCCTCAAACTGGCAAGTCAAGGACACAACCGAGGCCGTGGATATTTTGAACCTTAGTCCCCAGCAGAGAACTGAGTATTTTAGGGTACGTCCTGCCCAATCTATGGCACACCAATTGGTCTTTTGATAACCTTTTAAGATGGCTATTCCTCTGGCACCTGAGCCCTGCTGTCTAAGCTCAGCCTTCCTGCCTGGCTGGGGGTATTGCCCAGCTTTCCCGAACTCCCAAGATCACTGCACCACTGCACGGCTGAGCCTTGTGGCTACGTTATTCCGCCCCCGGGTTTCTCCAAGGTGTTTGCTTGGCCCCTGGGTTTCGCTGATATCGTGGTCTTTGCAGAGGGTGCTTCTTCACCTCATCACGTCGGCCAGAAACCTGGGTGCCAACCAAAGACCTGCCCCTGGAGGTCACTCCAAGGTGTTCCAAGTCCCGCTGTGTCCGCTGCTGGTACTCGACCTTCTTCGTGCTCCGGCTCGAGGATGTTCGTACATGTCTAGTAATTGGTTCTTAGTTCCAACCCTGTCTCGGAACCCTGTTCTGCCCTCCCTGCCCGATTACCGTTTTGGACTCTGGACTGTTTTTGCTTTCGTGTTTTTGCTTTGCCTTATTTTGCCCTTTTCGGCGTGCCTGATTTCTGGATTATTTAGTCAAGTTGTGTTTTTCTGCCTTGCCCTCAATCCTCCATGTTTGGATTACTGAACTCTTCCATGGAACTGTTCACTTAGTTACTCCCCGGTCATTCATTAAAGACTGTATTTTTAATTCTGCTTGCGTCCTGCATTTGGGTACTCCTTCCAGTCACTTTTCTGACAGTAGAGATTTGTGGAGATACATTCAACCACAAGGCTGGTAGTGATGTAGGTGAGGTGAGGAGGCCTAGGGTGCATTTAGCGTAACATTTACATTCATCCCAAATTTGTTTAATAGGGTTCGAACTCTATAGCACGAGATCTTTCACTCCAACCCATGTAAAGCATATCTTCATAAAGCTGGCTTTGTGTACAGGGCTAGTAGTGTCATGCTGGAACAGGTTTATGTATCCTAGTTCAAGTGAAGGGATTATTTTCTGCTAGAGCATCCAAAGACATTCTATACAATTGTGTGCCTCAAAGTTTGTGGGAACATTTTGGGCAAGAAGCACATATGGCTGGAAAAGTCTCGTGTCAATATTGTTGCTACTTTTGTGAACTGTACATGCGATTTGCATATCCGGACGTCCTGAATTTTTATGTAAGCTGAACGGGGGAACACGTCTTCCTGTTACTGTTTATCCGTTGCTGTTTTTTTCCTCTGTCTAATGTTAAGACAGCAACCTGAAATGAAATACCAGAGGTCGCCTTCTCTCTCCAATTCTGACTCTTGTCTGTTGTCTCAGGTTGCATGAAAAGTCATACTGGTGTGTCACAAACTGTGGCAGTTCGTGGACACCTTATACATAATAAAAGAAAGGAGAGAGAGAGAGAGAGAGAGAGAGAAGTATAAATCTGTCTGACTGGCAGGGCTCAATTAGACAACAGCTGCTTCAGCACGCCCAGCTAGCCTTTCTGTGAAACCTTGTAAATCTTTCACACACACACACACACACACACACACACACACACACACACACACAAACCTCTGCATTACACAAACACTGTATAAAGATAAAGCACATGATTATATCAATGATGTCAGAGACCTGAATATTTTTCCGACATGAACATGTGTGAAAAGACGCTTTCTATCCCCCTCTGTCTCTCTCTCTCTTTCTCATTTTTTTCTCTATCCCTCTTTTTCCCTCTCCCTCCCCTCTCTTTCTTGCTCTTGCTCTGTTTCAACACATCCCTCTCAACTTCCTTCCTGTTTCGAATTGAATCTTAATACCTGCCTGTCATCCCCCCCCCCTTCCCCCTCTGTTCTCTCTTTCTCTCTCTCTCTCTCTCTCTCTCTCTCTCTCTCTCTCCCCCTTTTTTGCTGCTGTATACATACTCATTACCTGAGCAGGAGGAGGTGGAAGTGCACTCTTTCATTTAGGGGATTTACAGTTATCTTCACAAAGCGCCTTAAAGCAGCCTGTACAGATACAGACAGGAAGGGGAGAGGAGGAGACAATGTGTGGACGATGTGTGTCCCGATCGAAGTGGACACTCCGTTATAAGCAAGACGAAAGACAACGCAAGCGAGTTGTTTCCATGGTTACGGCGGATCGAGAGTGTTGCTTTAGAGCTGCTGATTGGGTGGGCGTTAGATGCATCTCGATTAAATTAAATGAATAAATAAATTAAGAGCCTTTTTTATGGTGTGTGTGTGTGTGTGTGTGTGTGTGTGTGTGTGTGTGTGTGTGTGTGTGTTTGAGAGAATGGCCTCTAGTTAACCCCAGAGGGGGATCTCTATAAATGAGTTAAGGCTGCTGTAAATGTCTTAACCACACACACACACACACACACACACGGTTTGGCACATGGGTGCATACGGGTCGTGCTTGATCATAAGGTCGATAACTACTGTGTGTGTGTGCCTGCGTGTGTGTGTGCGTGTGTGAGAGAGAGAGTAAGAGATATGTATATAATAGTTGGCACTAATAACAAGTTTCTATGGTGACATAAACACAGCACCCAGGCCGAGTGTGTGTGTGTGTGTGTGTGTGTGTGTGTGTGTGTGTGTGTGTGTGTGTGTGTGAGAGAGTTGCGTGTGTATGATTTTTTTTTCCCTTCCTCTCCACCTTAAGTCTCCACACACCCACAGTTACTAAATTACAGTGTTTTGTATATTGGCAGACAGGTGAGTGTGTGTGTGTGTGTGTCTCCATCTCCTCTTCACAATGCCGCTGTAAACTGACCCATTGCGCTAAAAGCACGTCTGTTGCCGGGCACCGGGATCCGGTTGTCCTCGGCAACAGACAGCGACCTCGACTACCTGCATTTTGTTTAAAAAAATGTGTTTAAAGGGGGGTGGGGTTTCTATGTTGATGTAGGTGGGGTTTGTTGATAGGTGGGTGGAGCCTGCAGTAGTCAGCAGCAGTACTGTTAATTACTATTTACGGTTCGGTGCTGTTTTTCCTTCATCCTCCTCTCTTTCTTTATTTGGTTGTTGGAACAGCTTTGCCGAAAATGACTAGTCCTAGACACACACGCACACACACACTTGATAGTATGTGTGTATCTGGCACAAGCCGAATGTTTTGGTTTCATGCTGCAGAGGAAGCGGATGTGTTTCTGGATCTCTCAATGAGTCAGTTTCATCACTCACCACATTGTGTGTGTGTGTGTGTGTGTGTGTGTGTGTTGGATGGCACACTGAGTTCATGCCGTGCTTGTTTTGAGCAAGATCTCGTATCCTGTTGTTTAATCTGGACACTACCACTGCCAGAAGAGGTGTGTTTATGTGTGTGTGTTAATGTGTGGTTGCAAGTCCATTGTCAGGCCCAAATCTCCCACTATGAACTGGAAACACACGAGCATCTGAGTTTATCCGGACCCTGTCTCCATTTCGCAGCAGTGTATCGACACCTTTAAAGAAAAATGTTGATGTTCCTCTGCGGTTTTCATCCTCGTGTGTTTCTCCTGTGGCAGGACCAACCTACCTGTGATCGGTGGAAATGTAGAAATAATTGTATAGAAAGCGGTCAATACCTTCCCATGTAAAGCACATCTCCACATTTAGTCTCAGTTTACTGTTCTAATACCTCCACTCTTCTGGGAAGATGTTCGAATAGATTTCGGGGAGATCATGTGCTCATGCAGAATTAAACATGTTTGGAACATTTTCATGCTCCACCATCCAAAGACTTTCTTGTTTGGGAACAATGGTACCTCAGAACTCCGGGAATCCCACTCGTGTTAGAACAGGATCTCCATGACCGATTCCATCCTGGTCTCTAATGGACATTTCTTTTTGATTATACTCCCAACATTATCGCGAGAAGGACTGAAATTCAGCAGTGTTCTGGCTTCCGAGATGTTCCTCCTACAATAATAATTTATCTTTCCCACACTGTAGTTTCACATCTAAACATTCTGAGGGAAAATTACATGAAAACGTCCTAAAACCGTGTGTCTTCAAGCTTGCGGGAGCAGTTGGAGATCAGGTCAGGTGTTGAAATGATTTTGGCCATATAGTGTGTATATTACAAACATGGAGGCCATATCGTCATGTCTTTTTTTTATACTGTTAGTTCTTTTACTGTTATTTTCATCCTTCCTTACTCCTTTCCTTTCTTCCTTTTGTTCCCTTCCTCAGTTCCTTCTGTACTACTTGACTTCCTTCCTTCCTTAATTACTTAATTCCTTCCTTTATATTTCCCCTCCTTCCTTTCTCTGCTTCTTTCATGCCTTTTTCTTGAGTTTCTTCCGCCCTTCATTCCTTACTTATTTTACTTACTTTCTTCCATCCCTTCTTAGTTCATTCTGTACTTCCATCTGTATCTCCGTAATTCCCTTATTTACATACATGCCTACTGTTTTACTCCATTTCTTCTTTTCTACTTTCCTTTTTTCCTTCCATCCTTACTGACTTAATTCATTCCTTTCTTCCCTTCTTCTTTACTTTTGCTTCCTTTCTTCCTTCTTTCCTTATGTCCAGTCCCGATGTCATGGCGTACTTGCACACACTCTGTTTTAGTACACACGCACACACAAACACGCGCACACACACACACACACACACACACACACACACACAGGTGCTGAGGTTTACAGACCCTACCAGCTGGTCTTGTAGTTCACCTCAGACATGCTGCTAAAACTCAGCAGGCCAGCTGTGTGTGTGTGTGTGTGTGTGTGTGTGTGTGTTGGGGAGGGGGGGTAATTTTATTTAACCTGTACAGTGCGTGCGTGCGTGCGTGCGTGCGTGTGTGTGTGTTAAAAAGAGATGTGGAATGAGTGTGTGTTTTCCTTCTAAGCAGATGGAGTGTTAGAATTAGTCCACTCAGTTCAGCTGATGTAACACACAGAGTTTGTGTGTGTGTGTGTGTGTGTGTGTGTGTGTGTGTGTGAGAGAGAGAGAGAGAGAGAGATAGACAAAGACCTGCTCACATGGAGCAGCAATGATTTCCTCTTCACTTCCTGGAGTTGTTTTTATTGCCGGCTGATGCAGAGCGACCTTTGACCTTTCCCTGTGATACGAGCGTTATGTCTACTCTATAGGCGACATAAACACTGAACAATGGATCTGTTAATCACGAAACTCTCTCTCTCCCTCTGTCTGTCTCTTAGGCTCTAATGCGTCCCGGCCGTTTAGATCGGATCGTGTACGTTCCTCTCCCTGACGCGGCGACCAGGAGAGAGATCTTCAGCCTGCAGTTCCGTAAAATGCCCGTGCATCCCAGCGTGCACCTGGAGGACCTCGTGACCCGCACGGAACGCTACTCAGGAGCGGAGGTCAGGGGTCATGGAGGCTGTGGGCGGGGCTTTAACCTTTCTGTACATTGTACAAATTCAGAGTTGTTGGTGCAGGAGGACAGAGTGATAAACACACACACTCACTCACACACACACACACACACACACACACACACACACACACAGATGAACAGACAGATCAAACACAAGCGATAAGTAGAGGGACTAGGAGACAGACTGGTAGATAAATTAACAGATGAACATTAAGACAGACATATAAAGAGATGACCATAGATAGATAGATAGATAGATAGATAGATAGATAGATAGATAGATAGATAGATAGATAGATAGATAGATAGATAGATAGATAGATAGATAGATAGATAGATAGATAGATAGATAGATAGATAGATAATGTTCGCATTTAAACACACACAGTTGAAAGAGAGAGAGAGAGAGAGAAAGAGAGAGAAATGCTGTTCTTTACTGATGCACCTCGTGATTCTTGTGTACAAACACACCATTGTCTGGCTGTGTGTTTGTGTGTGTCAGGATGACGCTTAGGGAGAGCGTGTGTGTTTATGCACTGTGACTCAGCAGCTTTAATTTTATTACATTTCTGTCTCTTCTGTATGAATGAACAGAGATATATATATATATATACACACACATATACACTAGACATGTAAGCTGATATAAAATTTTATTTAAATTTGTTATATATTTAAGAAGAATAGTTAAGAGGATGGTTTAAACACACATTTTCTCTTTTACACACACACACACACACACACACACACACACACACACACAGAAGTGAAGAAGAAGAAGAGTTTAATTGCATTCCTGATGCTGTCATCTCACTCCGGAAGGTTCAGTGGCCTTCAGGCACGAGTGTGTTAAAGCTGCTTTTCTCGGGACAAGCCTCAGCTTCCAATGACAGCTGCTTTCCTTAGGCTGCCTGCTTCTCTTTCCTAACCCCCCCACTCACTCACTCACTCACTCTGTTCTCTGACCACTTTATATCATAGTTGTAATTCTCTTTGCTGGAAGACAGAGAGCATTAAAGGTGAGAATGAGCAATGCTTCTCCGGTTCAGATTTTCTTTTTTCTTTTTTAATCAAGTCTGAACACAGAGTAACAGGTGATCACACCTTCAAACCTTTTTCTGGATGGAGTGATATACTACAGTGAATCCCGAAAGTATGTTACAGCCTTATTCCAAAATAGAAATAATTCTCCAAACAATACCTATAATGACAATGTGTAAGGAGTTTGTTTGAAATCTTTGCAAAATTGCATATATGCATATATATATATATGTGTGTGTGTGTGTGTGTGTGTGTGTGTGTGTGTGTATCAGAGCACTTATACAACAGCACTTTAACAAAATTTGCCTTTATTCACTTACTTATTTTGTATTTGAATAATGTCAGGACTTATTCATTTACATTTGCACCTAATATTGAAGTCCTCCTTTTGTAAAAGTTCAACATTACTTTACTGTTTGTTTTTGTTTTCATTTAAATACATTATAACTATTTATTATAGCTATAACTATAGATATACACACTTCAGTTTTCCGGGTTTTTTTTTATTTCTGTAACTCTTTTAACAATGAAAATTGTCCGAAAGCTGAATATGTAACTTAAAAAAAAAAATAGGTCTAGTCAGTCGAAGCATTTATTAAACGATACATTAATTGTCTGTAATTTTAATAAAAAATCGCTCTGAATCGGTAGCAGGAAATCAGAATGGAATTATACCCACTCATAGTGGTGGATACAAACTATACATCTTAATACAAACATTTGGATTAAATATCGAAAATATAGTTCTTCAGTCTGAACTTATTTTAGAATTTTAACTCATCTCCTTAAAATCTGCCTGTCATGGCATAGTTACCTCGTTACGATACCGTGTTAAACAGACTCGCACGCCAGCTACCGCAACAGGTGTTATCAATAATCTCTGAGTTATCAGTATCGATTGGATCACCGTCTGGCCCCATAGATCTCAACTGGGTTACTGAATGTCTACAGCATTCCGCTATACACAGGATAACGAAGCCCCCCTCAAAAGAAAGACGATAGAGAGGCAAAACTAGCACCGTGTTATAACGATCATTAGAACGTAAATGGCTTCATGGGAGAAGAGTTATAGAAATGATCTAGTGGTGCTTGATCAACATATTTTTCTCCCCTTATAGAATACAAAGTCCAAGATTTCTTCTCAAAACTGTATATGTGCATATGTGGTTCTCCTCCAATCTTTTACCACAGAATTGGAGGCACACACTTCGGATGCCTTTGGATGCGCTAGGATAAAATTTCCTTCGTTTAAACTGAGACCCAAAACTGTTCCACCATGATTGTGCCCCTGTGCGCAAAGCCAGGTCCATGAAGATCTGCTTTACTGCTATAGAGCTCCAACCCTATTGAACACCTTTGAGATGAATGTGAATGCTGACTGCACCCCAGTCCTCCTCACCTCACCTACATCAATATCTGACTTTATTAACACCCTTGTGGAGGAATGGGCACAAAATCCCCCCCAAACATTTGTCTATATAGTGTATGGTTCTTCAATTTTTAATTTTTTTGTTAACAATTTATTAGTTAGTCTTTCGTTTCCGGAGTTTTTTTAAAGCTTGTTACTAGAGAAATATAAGATCTGATTTCATATAAAAAAAGATATAAATGTAAAAGCTATATAAAAATAATTTTTTATTTTTCTGTCTTTGTTCCAGTCTTTTCCCAATAAACGATCACAACTTCCTCGAGCCCTCGAGCTCTGTTTGTAATAATCAGCAGAACCCCCCGAGAGGTTAAAGTTCGAGCTGTTTAGCGCGTTTGGAGAGCTCCGGCCTCTTTGTAGTGTCTTTTCAGTCGTCACTTTCCGTCCGATTCGTCACGCTTTTTTTCTTGCACAAAATGCCCCCGAGCTTGCGGTTTGATGCTCGAATCAGTGTGCGATCCGTGGCACAAGAAGACTTCAAGCTGCGAGTGTGTTTTGTGCGATGGCGTGGCCGAGTTCACTGCTGATTTTCTCTGTTACAGCTCCGATTTTTGTCAAGGATGCAATAAATGCAATCAACTTAATAATATAATATAATAAAAATATAAAATTTTGTTTATTTATTTTTCCAATGAAGGGCCAACAGCAAGTCTGCCAAACATTATATTACAATTAAAATTGCAATTGTTCCTCCAATTTATGATTTCATAATAAAAAAAAATCATAAAACATGAATCCGCTTAGCTAATGTAGGTTTATTTTTAAAATTCTACTTCAGTACTTATATTCTTAGTAATTTATAGCTATATAGTGGGCTTTAATTTGGGCATCTCAGAGATATAGGGATTAAATTATGATGCTTGAATGTATATTCATAATCTGTTTAATTCTATAAAGCTGCTTTAGGACAATTGTTAAAACTGCAATACATATGAATAACATTGAATAGAATTTAATCCCAAACACGCTCAAAATTTTTTTTTATTGTTGAATTTTGCCAATAAGGATGTAGAATGGGATGTTCACGAAGCACAAAAGCATCTGTTTATATAGTTTGCACATAGTGTCAGTTTAAGGAATCTTTTTCAATTTTTTAACCCTAGAGTATTATTTTGACATGTACATGACACTGATTGTCTGGATGAATGTCTGACTGCCTGATTGACAAAGTGAATGAATCACATCATCTGTATGATTGAAGTCTGGATGAATAAGACTGCAGTAAAATCTGATGAAATAATTGAAAGTTTGAATGAATACATGACTGACTAAACGAATGACCGATTGAATGATTGACTGATTGTATAAAAGTCTGATGAAATGACTGATGGTCTGAATGAATGAATGAATGACTGAATGAATTAATGAAAAAATAGGAAGAAAACAATTGAAAGATACAACAGTGGAAGCAAAATAAAAAAAAATAGAAATAATGTAAGGTTGGGAAGATAGATAGAAAGAGGCAACATAAAAAAAAAACAATAGAAAGAAAAACGGGAAGCACATTGAAATGTTGCTGTCAGCTGTGATAGAGGGATCGGTTATGGGTGAATCGAGAAAATGTAAAAATAAGTGTAAAAAATGAGTTTTTTAAATAAGGTTAACTGTTAATGTCAAGTTGCAAAATTAATATTTCAGTCATGTGTGAAACCTAAGTTGTAGATGTTCTGCATGAAACAAACTGTGTGTGTGTGTGTGTGTGTGTGTTACTTTCAGGAGATTCTAGGGCTATAAAAAAGTATATATGTTTAGCTCTAGATTTATAGTGGGTTTCAATTTGTTGGGTTTATTAGCTGCCTAGAGCTGTGTGTGTGTGTGTGTGTGTGTGTGTGTGTGTGTGTCAGAGTGATGAATAATGTTTTTATTTTTAAAACTTTTATGAAGCAACTACACATAGACACATACATAAAAAGACACATATACACACACATGTGCGTGTACACACATACACACAATGCACAAATTGAAATTTTCCTGATGAAATTTGAAACCTGTATATATGTGTGTGTGTGTGTGTGTGTGTGTGTGTGTGTTAAAGAGGGGAAGTTGATGGAATGCCCCTTTGGCACTTGAGGACCCATTAAAGAGGCGTCTAAAGTCCTGCCTGCCTTTATTTACACAATTGAACAGAGGAAGCCGATACGGACATGTTAATTAGTTCTATAATGAAATACACCTCGAGGAAGAGAGAAAGATAAACACTGTATTGGGGGGGGGGGAGGAAAAGAGGGAAGAAAGCAGTAAAATAAACAAAATGTATGAATTAGGGAAAGGATCTAAGAAATGATAAAAGAATGAAATGATCAAAAAAAAAGGTGAAAGGAAAAATTGAATGCATGAAAAGTACATGGTGCAAAGGAACCACGAAAGTTGGCGAAGAAGAGAAAGTGACCTAAAGGAAGACAGAAATTTTTTGAATTAGAAGACGACACTGTGAGAAGAAAATGGAGGGGAAATAATAATAATTTTAGTTTATTTTCGAGTAACAAAAAAAGGGAAAAGTGATGAAAATCAAATGTTTGAAGAAAATGGAAAGGATGAAGATTAAAATAAATAGAAGATTAAAAATATCCAAGTATAAATGAATGAAATCTAAATGGATCAAGGAACAAGTGACCTAGAGAGCGAAGGAACGGTGTAAAGAAAATGTAAGGAAGAGCAGTATGAATGTAAATGGGTTGAAAGGATGAAAGAAAGAAAAAGGCAACATTGAAAACAATAGAAAGAAGAAAAAAAAAAGAGTCAAAGGGGAAGTGATATAAACTCCACCTATTATTAAGCTGATGTTCTGCTGAATCATTCCTTAGAGAGGAGAAGAGCAGAGTAATTCTGGGATCAGTGGAAAATAGGATGTGGTCAGTTTGTGTGTGTGTGTGTGTGTGTGTGTGTGTGTGTGTGTGTGTGTGTGTGTGTGTGTGTGTTGTAATCAGTGTGGGCGGTTTTGCAGTAATGAGGTGCAATGCAGAGCGGCTGATGAGTCTAATGCAGGAAACTCTAACGCTGAACAGTTCAGTGTGTTCCAGAAAACCACATTCTGCATATCACAGATCTGAAATCTGAAGGATAACAAAGAAAAAGAGGGAGGAAAACAGAAAGATGGATGGATGGATGGATGGATGCATGGATGGATGGATGGATGCATGGATGGATGGATGGACTAGAAGAACAAATTTGTGCGCCCGCACCAATCTAGAGAAGAGAGAGGGGAAAAAAGGAATGATTTATTAAAAAAAAAAAAAAAGAAACAGAAAATTTTTTAACTACTTTATGGATTTTGGATGGATGGATAATGGGATGCATGAATGGCTTATGGGTGGATAAATGGCTTATGGATGGATGGATGTTGGGTGGAGAACTATATCGATTTTGGATGGATGATGAATGGATGAATGGCTTATGGATGGATGGGTGGATAACTATATTTATGGATTTTGAATGGATGGATGAATGAATGAATAAAGTAATGGATAAATGGCTTATGGGTGGATGGATGGATGAATGGCTTATGGGTGGATGGATGTTGGGTGGATAACTATATTGATGGATGGATGGATGGATGGATGGTTTATGGGTGGATGAATGGTTTATGGGTGGATGGATGTTGGGTGGATAACTATATTTATGGATGGATGGATGGATGGATGGATGAATGGTTTATGGGTGAATGAATGGCTTATGGGTGGATGGATGATGGGTGGATAACTATATGGATGGATGGATGGATGGATGGTTTATGGGTGGATGAATGGTTTATGGGTGGATGGATGTTGGGTGGATAACTATATTTATGGATGGATGGATGGATGGATGGATGGATGGATGAATGAATGGTTTATGGGTGAATGAATGGCTTATGGGTGGATGGATGTTGGGTGGATAACTAAATTTATGGATTTTAGATAGATGAATATATAGAGCGTTTTGAAGGATGGATGGATGAATAGATGGATGAATGGATGGGTGAATGGACGGCATACGTGACCTGCCATGTGGTGAATCTGCTGATACAAATATCTCTGCTAGTTATGTTATGTGTAGATCCTGTTGTACATATGCAATGCAAAGAAAGTGGGTTTAGTTACATGAATTATAAGTGTGTGTGTGTGTGTGTGTGTGTGTGTGTGTGTGTGTGTCTGTGTCTGTGTGTGTGTGTTTTGGTAGAGTGAGACAGATGGAAATGAGGGCAGCCATAATTCAGCAGGCGTGCAGGGGGCCCTCAGAGAGGGAAGAGCTGTGTGTGTGTGTGTGTGTGTGTGTGTGTGTGTGTGTGTGTGTGTGTGTGTGTGTGTGTGTGTGTGTGTGTGTGTGTGTGTGTGTGTGTGTGTAAGGAATGCCTTAATGTTCGCAAACAAAACAAAATTTTCCCAGGCCATGTTTCAGTTTGTTATTGTTTTTTTCAATTGCCTAATAGAAACACACTTTTATAATTTAAAGCTTCACAGCCAGAGGAAATGCCTTACGTTTCTTTATACACACACACACACACACACACACACACACACACACACACACTTACACACACACTCACCCACTCACTCACTCACTCATTTACTCACACACACTGACAGCCAGAGGAAATGCCTTACGTTTCTTTACACACACACACACACACACACACACACACACACACACACACACACTCACTCACTCACTCACTCACTCACTCACTCACACACACTTTGACAGCCAGCGGAAAGGCCTTAAGTTTCTTTACACTCACACACACACACTTGGATGTGCATTCTTTGTGTGTGAGTGAGTGTAAAGAAACATAAGGCCTTTCCTATGGCTTTCAAAGTGTGTAACTGTGTGTGTGTTTACTAGGCCTTTCACTCACTCTTACACACACACACACACACACACACACACACACACACACACACACACACACACACGGCTCTACCCTCTTCGGGCCCCCTGCACCCCTGCTAAATGTGTATGTGTAGGATGTGTAAGGAACTTAAGTCCTGTTCTCTGCCTGTCAAGCATTTAAGTGTGTGTGCGCGTGTGTGTGCATGCGCCGTTAAGTCCGTATAAACACATGAAGCTAACTGAAACGCAGTAGACCTGTTTATTTGGTTGAGTGTTTGTGTACATGCTGGTCGCATGGAAACGACATGAACTCAAGAAACTGTTATTTAGATATCTTTCTCACACACACACACACACACAAACACACAAACAATCCCTTTAGCATTGATTGCCTTTGTATTCCTTCTGACATATGACTTAATCCGCTGATTGATGGCCGCCTCGTACAAGCAATTATACAGTCATGCTGTTTACACGCCATGTAAACACACACAAACACACATATACACACACACACAGTTTCAGAAGACTAATCTGAAAACAACTCAAAAATGTGTACAGCACGTGTGTATTTGGTTTGATAATCTTTGAATTCCACAATCTGTGCATACTTCATACTCGCCTACTGACTGGGAAATAAGTACATAGGGCAGGTGAAAACAGTGTACATACTTAGTGTACATTCAGGTGTAAAATACAAGCAGGCTTTAAAAATGCATTGCATCCCAGAGGATTCAGGTAAAAGAGTCATTAGGAAAACTTGCCTACCTAAGTTAGTGCTTGAGTGCATACTGCATTCTTTAGGTATTAAATACGTACTTGGATATAAAACAAGTTAAGTTTTTTTTATTTTATTTTTTTAGAATCAATCTTTATTGATTTATTACAAAGTGGTTTGTATTGCATTGTGTCTACTGCAGGTTTTAGGTAAAAAACAAATCAGTATATTCTACAGGTTTTGGTTATGAAATCAGTATATATATACTGCAGGTTTTAGTTATAAAATCAGTATATTCTACAGGTTTTAGTTTTAAAATCAGTATATTCTACAGGTTTTAGGTATAAAATCAGTATATTCTTCAGGTTTTAGGTATAAAATCAGTATATTCTCCAGGTTTTGGTTATAAAATCAGTATATTCTACAGGTTTAAGTTAAAGAAGATCAATATATACTGCAGGTTTTAGGGATAAAATCAGTATATTCTACAAGTTTTAGGTATAAAATCAGTATATTCTCCAGGTTTTGGGTATAAAATCAGTATATTTTCCAGGTTTTGGTTATAAAATCAGTATATGCTGCAGGTTTTAGGAATAAAATCAGTATATTCTACAGGTTTTAGGTATAAAATCAGTATATTCTCCAGGTTTTGGTTATAAAACCAGTATATTCTACAGGTTTTAGTTAAAGAAAATCAATATATACTGCAGGTTTTAATAATAAAATGAGTATATTCTACAGGTTTTAGTTTTAAAATCAGTATATTCTACAGGTTTTAGGTATAAAATCAGTATATTCTTCAGGTTTTAGGTATAAAATCAGTATATTCTCCAGGTTTTGGTTATAAAATCAGTATATTCTACAGGTTTAAGTTAAAGAAAATCAATATATACTGCAGGTTTTAGGTATAAAATCAGTATATTCTACAAGTTTTAGGTATAAAATCAGTATATTCTCCAGGTTTTGGTTATAAAATCAGTATATGCTGCAGGTTTTAGGTATAAAATCAGTATATTCTACAGGTTTTAGGTATAAAATCAGTATATTCTCCAGGTTTTGGTTATAAAACCAGTATATTCTACAGGTTTTAGTTAAAGAAAATCAATATATACTGCAGGTTTTAGGTATAAAATCAGTATATTCTACAGGTTTTAGGTATAACATCAGTATATACTGCAGGTTTTAGGTATAAAATCAGTATATACTGCAGGTTTTGGGTATAAAATCAGTATATACTGCAGGTTTTTAGTATAAAATCAGTATATACTGCAGGTTTAAGGTATAAAATCAGTATATTCTACAGGTTTTAGTTATACAATCAGTATATACTGCAGGTCTTAGATATGAAATCTATGTATTTTACAGGTTTTAGTTATAAAATCAGTATATTCTACAGGTTTTAGTTATAAAATCAGTATAAACTGCAGGTTTTGGGTATAAAATCAGTATATTCTACAGGTTTTAAGTATAAAATCAGTATATACTGCAGGTTTAAGGTAAAAAATCAGTATATTCTACAGGTTTTAGTTATAAAATCAGTATATACTGCAGGTTTTAGATATGAAATCTATGTATTTTACAGGTTTTAGTTATAAAATCAGTATATACTGCAGATTTTAGGTATAAAATCAGTATCTACTGCAGGTTTTAGGTATAAAATCAGTATATTCTACAGGTTTCAGTAATAAAATCAGTATATTCTCCAGGTTTTGGTTATAAAACCAGTATATTCTACAGGTTTTAGTTAAAGAAAATCAATATATACTGCAGGTTTTAGGTATAAAATCAGTATATTCTACAGGTTTTAGTTATAAAATCAGTATATTCTACAGGTTTTAGGTATAAAATCAGTATATTCTACAGGTTTTAGTTATAAAATCAGTATATTCTACAGGTTTAAGGTATATAATTTGTGTATTTTACAGGTTTTAGGTATAAAATCAGTATATTCTACAGGTTTTAGTAATAAAATCAGTATATATACTGCAGGTTTTAGGTATCAAATCTATGTATTTTACAGGTTTTACTTATAAAATCAGTAAATATTACAGGTTTTAGGTAGGACGTCAGTATTAACTACGGGTTTGGGGTATAAAACAAATTCTTGCTTTAGAGTTTAGGTATAAAATGTGTACATCCTACAAGTTTAGGTCTACAATATGTGCATGCTACAGGTATTAGACATGAAAGAATAAGAACCGGTATTTAAAATGAGTGTTTGGATATAAAATAAGTGCATGTTGTGTGCTTCAAGTATAAAGTTAGCTCTGTCTACAGGGTTTGGGTACTTAGTAGTTTAGTTTCACACTAAAAGCTTTAGGTTTAAAGGTTTTCGGACTTTGGGTTTGGGGGAAAAGAAGAGAAGGGGGAAAAAATACACACAAAAAAAACCCACATCTGTAGAACACCTGGGGTTTTGGAGCAGTGTTCGATTCTGCACTATGATTGGTCGGGTGCAGAGTTAGCATTTTTGGTTAATATGTTGTTTACAATCGCTCTGATCAGCTGTAAACAAACCGGAGCAATGTTCACTCTGGGTTAGTCTCCGGACAAATCTTAAAGCAAGCAAACAAACACACACACACACACACACACACACACACTTCCTGCCCATGCACACTGAATGGCCACATATGGAGAATTTTAAGCTGCAGAGAAGAGCAGTAAAACTGTTTACCATTACAGCGAATGTTTATAAAAAATAAATAAATTTGGAATCGCGGAGAAAGCGGTTTGAAATAGTAGAAATCTTTTTTATTTCCAACAAATGAAGAAACAGGCAAGAGTGAGATGGTGGAAAGGGGGCGGGGCTTCTAGAGGAGCAACATGGCTGTCAATCGTTTTTTTTAATTAAAAGCTACAATAGAGAGTGATGAAAAAAGGAGAAATGGAGCGTGAGGGAGGAGTGAAAGATTGCATAGAGGGGGGGTGTAAAGGAAAGGGAGTGAGAGACAACTAAAGTGGAGGAGTAACAGGAAGAAAAGGAGAGAGATTGAGCGAGAGAGGGAGTGACGGAGGAATGAAAACAGAAAGCGTAATGGAGTTATCTGATGGAGTAAATTAGGGTGCAGGACAGTGCTGTAAAGATGGAGGGAATAACGGAGGGATAGATACAGATGAAAGAGCACAAGGAGGGAAAGAAGGAGGAAAGTGGGCTATGAGAGGAAATGTGAAGTTTATATGAAGTGATTGAGGTGTTTTAAAAACAAGAGGGATGGAGTGGCCACACACTGACTCTTTCTCTCTCTCTCTCTCCCTCTTTCTCTCTCCCTTTTAGACTGTCTCTCTTCCTCTATCTCTCTCTCCCTCTCAGTCTTTGTCTCTCCCTCTCAGTCTTTCTCTCTTCCTCTCAGCCTCTCTCTCTCTCTCTCTCTCTCTCTCTCTCTCTCTCTCTCTCTCTCTCTCTCTCTCCCAGTCTCTCTCTTCCTCTCAGCCTCTCTCTCTCTCTCTTCCTCCCAGTCTCTCTCTCTTCCTCTCAGTCTCTCTCTCTCTTCCTCTCAGTCTCTCGCTCTCTTTCTCTCAGTCTCTCTCTCTTCTTAATTCGTCTTTCTTCCTCTCTCTCTTAATCTCGGTCTCTCTCTCTCTTCCTCTTAGTCTCTTTCAGTCTCTCTCTCTGTCTTTTGCTTAGTCTCTCTCTCCTTCTCTCAGTCTCTCTCTCTCTTCTCTTCCTTCCTTCCTCTTAATCTGTCTACCTAGATCTCTGTCTCTCTCACTCTCTTTTCTATACATTTATCTTACCTTCTCTCCTTCCTTCCTCTCTATTTTCTCGCTTTCACTTTTTCACTCTGTCTATAAATTTACATCTCTCTCTCTCTCTCTCTCTCTCTCTCTCTCTCTCTCTCTGTGTCATCTCATTTTCCTTTAACTTCATTTGCTTCATTCAACCTGACACTGAGTTTCTTGTTCTCGGAAACAAAGCTGTTTGGAAAACCAGCTCTCGTCGTCAGTACAAGGGAGGCATAACGAATCCGAAACCAGTGGCATCGAGTCTGCGATTCATGACGGCCACGCCATGGCGTTCCAGCGTGCGGCCAGAGAACTACAAAAACCGTGCAGCCGGTGGCGTCCTTCATATAGAAAGATCAGCATATGAGAACGAGCAGCAGCAGTGTGTATAACCCTGTCCAACGCTGCTGCTGAATACTAATAACCTGTTTAGACCAATCAGATTTGAGAATTCCACAGCGTTGGAGTAGGAAGTCTTCCAGCGTGAGGATGTTGTTCCGCAAGGCCTGGGTTTGAGCTGTGAGGATTTTACTAACCCCCTGTTGAATGGCCTTGAATGTGAAGTCTGCATTCCATTTCATTTCCTAGAATCATGGCAACACACACACACTCTTACACACACTCTCTCTCTTATTTTATAATTCTCCTGTGATTATGCAATCAGGTCTGCTGTGTTGGCTTCGACCGCAGGGAACTCCACACACACACACACACACACACACACACACACACGTGTGTGTGTGTGTGTGTATATATATATATATATATATATATATATATATATATATATATATATATATATATATATACACACACACACACACGCACACACTATGCTTCAGGCATGAGGCATATCCGAAAACGAGTGGAGCGAGGGAGAAGGAGAAAACACACTGATGAACTCCAGGCAGCCTTGCTAGCCCATTCTCTCTCTCTCTCTCTCTCTCTCTCTCTCTCTCTCTCTCTCTCTTGCATAATCTTGTGGGTCTCGCTGGTTCAGAGGAAGCGATCTGTCTCCTGTATGCCAGAAAAAAAAAAAAAAAAGGCAAGGAAAAGAAGAGAAAACAAGTTGGGAAGAGCTCAAACCTGCACACACACATAACACGCTTGAATCCGACGTGAAGGATTCTTTCTTTTTTTTCCACGCACCACAGGTATGAGCTGAGTTTGTGCGTACGGCCTGGACGAATTCGGATCGCATTCAGGACAGTGTTGAGAGTCGGGAGGAGTTGCGAGAAGTAGTGCCGAGTTCATTTCACAAACGCAGACACATAGACTTCAAAGACTTCAGCACTATCGTGGCAGGAGCTCAAGAGTTTTCCAGAACACAGAGTTGTGTCTCGGTTATTTGTATCGTCCACTGAGCAAACAGTTCATCTAAAAGGAAAAAAAAAAAAGATAATATACATTATATTTGATACAGAGTCCCCGAGTTACGATAGTTTGACTTTTTCGATATGACGATGATGTAAAATTGAACAAATACTCAAATTTTTGTGTTTTAACTTCTGTACAATATGATAGGATGCTGCCACAATGTACAGTATTGTTTTTTATCGGCTCCGCCTCTTTTTGGTGTTGCAAATCTCAATTTTTAGCTGTCGTCTGTTTTTTTTTTTTTATCGGCTCCGCCTTTTTTTGGTGTTGCAAATCCCAATTTTAACTGTCGTCTCTCTTTTTTATCGGCTCTGCCTTCCACTCTTCCTTATATTTGGTGTTGCAGATCTCAATTTTACTTGTCGTCTATTTGTTTTATCGGCTCCGCTTCTTTTTGGTGTTGCAAATCCCAATTTTAACTGTCGTCTCCTTTTTTTTTTTTTTATTGGCTCCACCTCTTTTGGTGTTGCAAATCCCAATTTTAACTGTCGTCTCTCTTTTTATCGGCTCCGCCTTTTTTTGGTGTTGCAAATCCCAATTTTTAACTGTCGACTCTTTTTTTTTGGCTCCGCCTCTTTTTGGTGTTGCAAATCCAAATTTTAACTGTCGTCTCTCTTTTTTATCGGCTCTGCCTTCCACTCTTCCACTATATTTGGTGTTGCAGATCTCAATTTTACTTGTCGTCTATTTGTTTTATCGGCTCCGCTTCTTTTTGGTGTTGCAAATCCCAATTTTAACTGTCGTCTCCTTTTTTTTTTTTTTATTGGCTCCGCCTCTTTTGTGTTGCAAATCTCAATTTTAACTGTCGTCTCTCTTTTTTATCGGCTCCACCCCTTTTTGGTATTGCAAATCCCAATTTTAACTGTCGTCTCTCTTTTTTTATTGGCTCCGCCTCTTTTTGGTGTTGCAAATCCCAATTTAAACTGTTGTCTCGCTTTTTTATCGGCTCCGCCTCTTTTTGGTATTGCAAATCTCAATTTTAATTGTCGCCTTTTTTTATTGGCTCCACCTCTTTTTGGTGTTGCAAATCCCAATTTTAACTGTAGTCTTTTTTTATCGGCTCCGCCTACCACTCTTCCACTCTTTTTGGTGTTTGGTGTTGCAAATCCCAATTTTAACTGCCGTCTCTTTTTTTTTCGGCTCCACCTTCTACTCTTTTCTCACCTGTTGCCACACACACACACACACACACACACACACACACACACACACATATATACTGTGAAGTTTATACATTACGGTACTAAATTGCTCGCTAAATTATGTACTGTAATCTGTTAAGAAATGACATTATTTAATTTTTTTTATATTAATTTATATTCAATTTACATTCCCATGTGTTGGGTGTGATTTGATTAATTCGATCAGCACAAAATCCTCCTCTTCGCATTCGGTTTATTTACTGTTTATGAGCCGCCATATTGTTGGAAGGCTTTTCTCGTTTCGAGTCTAATGCTTATTCTTTAAAAATAAATAAATCAACAAATAATCGAATGAATCTAATAAATCAATCTGTAGCACATTTCCACTAGTTCCACTGTGATATTTGGGAATTATACGAGTCTATATTGTATATATGGTAGTATGGTGGTAGTATTGCTGCTTGACAGCTCCAAGGTTGTGGGTCAGTCTTAAAGTCCAGGTTACTGTTTGTCCAGAGTTTCCATGTTTTTAAAAAAAAGAAAACAAAACCTGTCTGTATTCCACAATTAGACTATGATCAGATCGTGCTTGTTGTGCAAGATCCAAAAGTCAGATTCAGTCATTTCTGGATCCTCTGTGTGAAGGCGGCGAATCCTGAGGGCACGTTCCCACACAGCGTTCACCTTAAAGGCTGCTTTGGTGTTGTGGGATAAAAATAGTCACCCTGTAATTACTAGAAATGATTTTGCAGGGAGGCGGGTGGGTGTGCGAGTGTGTGTGCGCGAGTGTGTGTGCGTGTGTTTACTGTGTGCTAATTTGTGGTAAGGGCATCATGCCATCATTCTGAACGCTGTTGCTTCATTTCTTCCAACTTGTTGTGATGCTGGATTTTTCATTCACAACCAGTCACAGGTACATTCCTGATACAGCAGCGTTATGTCTCACACACACACACACACACACACACACACACACACACACACACATTGTCTTGCAGGGGAATAGGACCACCACAGGTTGATTCTTAGCAGAATTCGATCCTTAAGTTAGATTTCTGTATTACATGGGTGTATACCGTATATATGGAAGGATGATGGTAGTATTGGATCTTGACAGCTCCGGGATTCTGAGTCAGAGTTCTGGTTGCTGGAGTTTCATGTGTCCTCATGGGACTCCGGTGTCCAGTTGTAAAAAAGATATGTATATATTACAGGTTTGGGCTACAATGAAATCATACCTCGTGTTTGAGAGATACAAAATCTGATCTGGTCATTATTACTGATTTATTTATTTATTTTTATTAATTAAGACAATCTTTCAGTTGAGCATCCAAGTTGGAAGATCTTATATTTACGTGTGGGTATTCAGAACCGGGTTGCTTGCATTTACAGTGAAACCTTGATAGTTGTTGAGTTTACAGTAAAGTACATGTACAATTCCCCTCGAAAAAGGAGAGTCAAAACCTTGCAATTTTTTTGTTACTTGTTTTTGAGGGGTCATAGAACGTAACCCCTAAGTATCAAGGTTGCACTGTAGTTCCTCAAAGGTGAGGTTTTTCTTAAGGAGAAGCTTCGAAGAGACGAAACGTACATTGTTTTAAACATAGGGGGAAAAGGGATAGAAAATACGCACCAAAATAAAAGAAAATAGGATCTATTGAATGAAGAAAAATATCTATGAAGAAAATGCCGCATCATCGATTTCTTCTTTGTTCCTTTTTGTCCCCCCCCCAGATTACCGCAGTGTGTCGTGAAGCCGCACTTTTCGCCCTGCAGGAGGACATAAAAGCCGAACTCATCGCAGTCAGCCATTTTGAATCCGCCCTGGCAGTCATAAAGCCTCGAGTGCCGGACTCGCTTCTTCGCTTATACGCCGACTACCAGCTGCAAAACGGCTCCGGATCCTTCCACTGACACTGCTGTGTGTGTGTGTGTGTGTGTGTGTGTGTGTGCGCAAAACATCTTCGGAACGAAATACCTCCAACCTTTATTACACTTGGGTGACGATACAACATAAACATGTACACGCTACCGACTCCTACTGTGTAAACGCCTATAAAATAAAAAGTGTTATTACGTAATCACGTCCCATCACGCCTGCATTTCTGTCCTGTTTGCTCGCCTGCATAACCCGTAGCGATATAAACGCTCGGTATCTCTTTCGTCCGGTCCTCTATTGTGCGGATATTTGCTCTGAGGAGAAGTTCTCCAGCCTCCAATGAGTTACAGCTCCATAAAAGTTTTACTCCGTCGCAAAAACGGCGAGTTTTACAGCCGTGGCGCGTTTCGGTTTTATTAATTTACTGCCGGCTTGATCCTAGGAGACGGCCGGAGTGCCATGCAGGCATTTAGGCGTGCTCTTAAAAAAAAAAATACTGCAGATTAAAATGGATAAATCACTTTAAAGAACAGCCCGTAGTGAGATGTTTAAGTGATTTATTCCTTTTTCTAATTACTCGTGGTACTTAGCGAGGTCTATCCAAACCAGAGATTCCGGTCTGGACTCTGGATGCGATTTGAGAGTCCGTAACAACCCCACAAGTCGTTTACGCCTCGTCGTTTGGTGCGGATTGGAGACCCATAAGATTCCAACCTACGGGATTATATCCGCTTAGTTTGTCCAAAGAATCAGCTGAAATAATGGACCATGCCTCTTGTAAAACTCATCTAAGATGTTCTTCCTGATCTTGTGATCCAGTTCATTCAAGACCAGTTCAATGGGATTTAGGTGTAGGCCTAAATGGTGTTGAAGTATGGAATACGGAAAAAGGAGGAGAAAACACATTCAGGTAAAGTTCTTGAATTCAAGATGGTTGCAATGACTAGGTGTAAACTGAGTGTAAATAAAGCCTGGCGCTAATGCAGTTTTGGCGCAGTCATGGATTACAGGGAAGTTATTTCCGTCGTTCTTCATTTTGTTTATTTGCTTAATTATAGAAAACACGTGATCCCATTGATAAAAGCTGTGTGTTTAATGCAATTACTGAAGGGAAAGTTAAACCTGCCGCTTGGGAGCCGCCATTTCCATCAGAATGGGGAATAAATTGACTTTGCATTGAACTCTCCAACACCTCCTCCCTCTCTCCCCCACTCCCCCTGTTTTTCTCTCCTGCTTGGATCCGGAAGTGGCGCATCCGCCGATCTCCCCGCGCGCGGCCCAGAGAGGGGACGGGGGAGGGGCTTTCAGTCTCAGTCTCTCTCTCTCTCTCTCTCTCTCTCTCTCTCTCTCTCACACACACACACACACACACACACACTTTTTAAGGCCGCGCGCGCAGGACCGCTCCTGGGTTTAACCCATGCAGCTCCGGACGAGCGCAGGTCGCGTGAACATCCCGTAATATTCACTTCATTTACACAACTTTTATTTTTGTATAACAATTTTCTGATCCGTTTCTATTCTGCGCACCCCATAATACTTTGCGAAAGTGAACATCCCATAACATTGAATTTCGTTTTTATTATGCACATCCCATAATATTCAATTAACTGTTGTTTTATGTACATCCCATAATATTCACTACGTGTTCAATAGTGTACGTCCCGTAATATCCACCTACTTTTATTTATGTGCATATTCAAATAAGTTTCTATAGTGTACATCCCATAATATTCCATTACTTTAGCTTATGTACAGCCCATAATATTCAAATAAGATTCTAGGTACATCCAATAATATTGGTTACTCTCCGATAGTGTACATCCCATAATATTCAAATAAGTTTATACATACATCCCATAATATTGCGTACTCTCCGATAGTGTACATCCCATAATATTCAAATACGTTTCTATGTAAATACCATAATTTTGCGTACTCTCCGATAGTGTACATCCCATAATTATCCATAACTTTATCCTATGTACATCCCATAATGTTCATCTACATTCATTTATGTACATCCCATAATATTCAAATACGTTTCTAATATGTAAATCCCATAATACTTGCTTACTTTCTGATGGTGTACATCCCATAATATTCAGATAACTTTAATTTAATGTAGGAAATTTACATAATATTTAAAATTTTATGTCCATTTCAGAATATTACATTTCCAAGAAGCGAACTGAAAATTCCCAGTAATAAGAAGGTGAATAAAAGAGCAACGTTTGCAGTTTTTTCTCTTTAAAACACATTTCACTGAGTTTGGTGCATGTTTGGGTTCTGGTTTTGTTGTATTTCAGTACAGTTTTAATCGCATCTGTGTTCAGATCCTCATTTCTGATCATTTGCATCGTAGAGATCTTTTCCGATGTAATCACAGCCTCTGTAGATAATGAAAAGTTAAACAGATCCATGTCTATTTACTGTTCGTTCTCTTATTTGTTCTAAAAATAATAATCATAATTGAAATTTCTGAAAATAGATGAATAAATCGGGTGCGTTCACATGCCCGGTGTTTCGAGCGGTAATCGAGCCGACTGTAAATGTGCACAAATGTCTGTTAAACAACAGTAACAAAAGCTGCAGCTCCTCGACGTGTCTGGACCTGTGATGAAGCCACAGGCTTTGAGAGGACAATAATGATGATCCTTACAGAGGTCAATCACCTCCGTCCCGCATTCAGGCAGAGCGGAAACGACCTGACTTTAATGAGCAGGTCCACCTTAAAATAAATAAATAAATAAGGAGGCTTTTAAGGTCGCACAGGTTGTCTGTGAAGTGTTGGGGGCTTTTTTATTACTTTTCTGTCGAAGTGCTGATTAAATATGCTGTTTTTATTTCACAGTAGCAACAGTAATAGAAGTAGAACTAATACTAATATGTGTCCCCTCTTATAAAAAAAGGTCCAAATCCTGTCTGTGGACAAACTCAACGTTCCACCTTAAAAAACCCTTCGCATCACATTCATTCTCTCTCTCGCCCTCCCTCCCCATCCGGCCAATGAATGAGGAGCGGATGCGGCGTGTCCGTTGTGATTGGCCAATTAGATCGCTCGCTTGGTTCCGTGGGGGCCCCAACGGTAAAGCTCTCATTCATCTCGGCGAGCTTCTGACGACAGAAAGAGAGCGCGAGCGAGAAGGCGCGCGCACACACACTTTTACACACACGCACGCACGAACTGGCTTTTTTTTTTAAATACAGCGCGGAGGGAAAAAAAAAAGAAAATCGACCAGCAACTATTTATTTTGTGCGAGATATATTTAAAAAAAATACATCGAGTGGGGACTTGAGACATTGTTTCCTATCCGGGATCTTACACACGGCTGGAGGAATTTCTGGGTGAAATGTTTTAATGGTTTCGTGTTTGAAGTCGGGAAACAAACGGTGCGCCCTTTTCCCCTCAGCTCGGCGTTATTGGGTGCGCAGACTCCCGCGTGGATTTTAATTCTACTTGATTGAAAAAAAATATATTATTTTTTAAAAAGGATCGAATTTAGACGGGACGGAACAGGACATCAGGGCTTGTGTGCATGGCCGTGTGTGGATATTTAAAAAAACTGGCAGGTTGATGAGCCGTGAAACGTCCAGAGACCGATTTTGGAAGCGCAACATCGGCTGATGGAGTTCTCGTCATGGAGGATCGCGTATAGGTGCGTATGCGGAAAATAGAAGCCAACGAGCAATAATAATATTAATAATAATGATGATGATAATGACCTTGTGGTTTTCACGTGTCTGTATTATCGGTGCTGGAGTTTTGGTTTAGTGAAGTGGCCGTGTCGCGCATTGCGCGGGCTGCGCAGCGTCGGAGATGCGCAGGTAAAATATGCGCCGAAAAAAAAAAAATAGAAATGCGCGCCGTGTTTGTTTAGCGCCCTTATTTCCTTTGCAAAGCAGAAGCTTGTGTGTGTGTGTGTGTGTGTGTGTGTGTGCGCGCGCGTGCGTGTGTAAAGCCACTCCGCTCCCAAACACCCCCTTCCTCCCACCCCTCCCCCAGCGGGCTGCCTTTCATTCATAAGTTTTTACCCCCCTCTGCCACTTCCACCTCTTTCTTTACCCCTGCTTACACCCTTCTTTTACCCTCTCCTCCACTTCCCCCCATTTCCGTCCGTTTTATCATCCTTCCACCTCTCCAATTATCCCCCTCCTCCAGGCAAACCTTTTCTTTGTTTTTGTTTTTAATCCAATAAATATATCTGTAACTCCTCTTCCACAGATGATCACCTCTACTTCCACATCATTACCCCAATTTCATTTTTGTCTTCCTACATTTCCTCCCATTTACCCCCTCTTCCTTCCACTAATCCATTTACCCCTTTATTATCCTTCTTCCTCTCCTTTTTATGCCCCACCACCACCACCGTTCTGATATCTTTTACCCCCCCTTTGCCACTGACCAAATTTCCTCAACCACCCACGTCTGTTGATCGACTGCTTTTTTCTTTTTACTACCCGTTTATGCTTTATGACCCCAATCTCCATCTGTTTTTACCCCCTACTTTTACCCTCCAAGTCTTTCCAGCTCATCCCAGGCCCCTGGGTTCTTTTTTTTTTCCTCTCCCAGGGGTCTTGCGAGATACTGTCCCAAACCCCAGAACAAGTAACCCGGTTACTAAAATCACGTGTGTGTCGATGATGTGTAAGGTTGGGTTTTTAGAGTTCCCACTTCAGGAAAGGATAACGGACAGGACGATTGAAGAATCCAGATTATTTTCTAGGTCTGTTTACATCGAATGGCTTTGTTTTGTTGTTTTTTTTTTTTTATCCCAAAGCTCAGTTCGTATCAGCTGTGTTGGCGTCCCGGGCCGTAATCTTTTCCCAGTGTCGGTCAGCCATACAAATGCAGATGGGGGAGAGTTTTTGAGCTCAGTCCAACATCTCGTCCGGCTGCCACCCAACGAGCCCGGAGCGTGTTGGCCGGACGTTTTTAAAGCGAACTTATTAAACCTGGAGGAACAGAGTTTGTGAAGATGCAAAGCGTTTCAGGAATCGATCTTTCACACTTATTCCTGCACGCACACCGTTTTAGTTTCTCAACCAGCTGCTTTATGAGACCGGGAAACCAATTCACACGTTTGCGTATTTGAATACAGCTCGAATACAGCCCTCGTCTGTCTTACCAACCCTCACTCTTTTATAGCCCCGGTTGTAAATGGTTACTTCCTCCCGGCTCAGGCCAATAAAAGGCTGCATGTTGGTGCGGGGCAGTACAGCCAAATGATATTGCTTGCAGAATGTGGGGGGGTTAATGCTTGGTTTGGCACGTTTCAAAATTCTATCTACCTTCCACAGCATTGAACCGTTTCCGTACGAGGGTTTTTTTTGTGGCTCGTTTGACTTGTTACTGTTGTTTGTGGTTGAGCGACCTGATTTCATTAAGAGCCAGAAAAACTAATCGCGAAACCTTTTTTTTTTTACCAAACAAGATGTATGAAACACTAGTAGTTTCAGTAGAATCACTGTGAAAGTACCGATCGTGGTTTGTCACGCGTGATTTTGATCCCCTTCTCCTGTCCTAATGTAGATTCCAGTGGTTTGTATCGATTCGGGTTTAATGTTCCGTCTCTGTCCTTCAGGTTCTCCGATGTTCCCGGACTGCATCGTTCCACAGAAAGTCGTTGATTCGGTCAGATGGATCGCGGAGGCCACGTGGGCGCCGTTCTCTCTCTGGATCAGATCCGCTCTATACGCTCCAAGAACGAGTACACCGAAGGCCCCGTGACATCCGCGGCACCCTCGCCACCGTCGACGCGCCAACCGTCTGCGGCGCCCTCGTGGCGCCCGTCGCCTCCTCCCCGGACGCTGAAGCACGAGCGAACTCACGAGGTCATCGTGGTTAACGTTAACAACAACAATTACGGAAGCGGCGGCACCGGCGGCGGCTTCTCTCCTTCTTCGGGTGGCTCGCCACCCTTTCGGCATGTGGTTAGGACGCAGCCCAAATCGCAAATGGCGCCCTTGCGGCCTCTGTTCGCTCCCTCGGACACTCTGTTGAAGTCGAAGCAGGCGAAGTCGAAGGGCGAGTCGTTGCTGTCGTCGTCTTCTTCGTCCTCGTCGTCCTCGTCGCACCAGCTGATTTGCGAGAGCTGTGGGAAGTGCAAGTGCGTCGAGTGCACGTCGCCTAGGCCCCTTCCCTCGCGGATGGTGTGCGACGGCCAGTGCGTGTGCTCGGCCGAGAGCGTGTTGGAGCACGGCACGTGCATGTGCCTCGTCAAGGGCCTTTTCTACCACTGCTCGAGCGAGGGCGGAGACGACGCGGGCGACTCGTGCGCCGACCGGCCGTGCTCGCTGACAAGGCCGCGCTGCCCGGCGCGCTTCCTCTGCATGGCCCTCATGGCTCCAGTCTTCCCTTGCCTACTCTGCTACCCTCCCTGTAAAGGGTGCCTGAAAGTGTGCCAGGTGTGCCACGACCGCCTGCGCCGACCCGGCTGCCGCTGCAAGAACTCAAACGCCGTCTACTGCTGGAGGGACGGGCAGGGACACGCTCACGCCCGGCAAACCCACCTGAGCGGGACAGGACACACACACGAGACACTAACAAAGACGGAGCCGAAAACACAGGCACTAACACACACAGGATTAAGGGCTTCTTGTTTTTGGCCCCATTCGGCTTCCATACTCAAGCTAAAACACGCACGAGCCGAATATGTGCTAACACACACAGCAGGGAGTCCAAACCCACGCTAACAAACACACCGAGGGCTGAACGCGTGCCAGGCATGTGCCGCTAATCAGTTATGCAACGGCAAGAAATTCTATATTGTTATCGTGGATGCTTTGAAATCTCACCAGTGCCACTGTGGTGTGAGGGCAGCATTGCAGGTCCTTACAATTTGCCAGCACAGGCAATCCCTATAACACTCTAGTCTGCAATGCGTAAATATAAGAAAAGCAGCACTGTATCTTTGTCATATCGCAATATTAAACGTGTTAAACAGCACATGCCTTTTAAAAAAGTGCTAACACACAGTGCAGGATGCAGGCTGAGTCCCAGGATCCGGGGGGAAGAGGACGGACAATGATCTTGTCACAATGCTCTAAATAAACCCACCTGTTCCTTACCGATCTGCTGCTAGGAGGATGGAGGATGAAAAAAAAAAAAACCCAAAACCACTCGTTTATAATCTGTCACTTGGCAGTTTCTTTTATTTTTGTTTGTTCTGTTTTGTTTTTTGGTTTTAACAAAACCAGTGTCTTAAACTGACTGCGGGTCTGCTCAGCTACTCCATTAAAAAAAAAAAAATGAGAGAGAGAGAGAGAGAAAGTGGGGATTTAAAAAAAAAAAAAAAAAAACAGGCGGAAGAAGCTAAGTAAGTAAGCGAGAGACAAACCGAACCGAATCTGTGAAGGACTGTCCGGCCAGCCCATAATACTGTAGCTGTTCCCAGAGCGCCGTAGCAACCTGGTATTGTTCTCACACCGAGGGCTTCCCGTGCCTTCCCGCAGGTCGTCTCCGTGGAAACGACCCCTCCGTCTGGTAGCATTTCCGGACAAGCGGACATTCTCACACACACACACACACACACACTCCGTGGCATTCTGACTTGTTTGGTTGTTTTTATTTTTTTGTTTTCTCTCCCCTTTTCTCATATTTTTGTAAAAAAAAAAAATTGTATGTTCAAATCCATCAGAGGAATCCGGGCTATTTTTTCAAAAGTTACAAAAAAAAAAAAAAAAAGAAAATGTCTGTTTTAAAAACATTTTGTTTTTGTCATTGTAAAAAAAAATATTTATTAAGTGAAGCTCTATTATTTTATGATATTTATTGCGAAACAAAGACAGTCTTAGATTTACTCATGTCTGAATATAACAGAAATATCAATACTGAGAAAAATTAAAGGGTGACACAAGCGTTATGTTAACTTTACTGCAGAAATATATGAATTAACTAATAACACATTGCCTCCTGTCTTTATTTCTGTGTGTGTATGGATATTCGTGTGTCTATCTCTCCATCTCTCTATCTATCTTTTGATTATGTTCAGGTCTGCCAATTTAGAGATGTACATGTGCGTACCTTCATGAAAACTACCTACCCATCCGTTCTAGTGCCCCAGGTTCTTGTTTCCATTTTCCTCTCACTTATTCTTTCCAACTTTCTATCATTCTCTTTGTCTTGTTTTGAAATGTCTCCTGAGACATATGTCGAAACTTAAAAACAGGCTTGAAATTTTTACCATGTTTCTCGGTCTGTTTATCCATCTATTATCAATCCATTTATCCATCTCACAAGTTTGCCTCTGTCACTTATTCTTCATGTCTTAGTGTCTCATATTTCATTCATCCCTCCATCCATCAATGATCTATCTTTTAAAAAAGACATGAAAACTTCTGTCTGTCTTTCCACTTGCAACAGGTCCCAGTGTTTCCATTTTTCTGTCACTGTTTCCATTCCTTTCTTTCTATTTACCTATGGTTTCCCCCTTTCTCAGTCACCAGCTGTGTGTGTGTGTGTTAGGTCCATCTTGAGGCCACCTGTGTGGTGACCATAAAGTGTGTGTTATCTCTGCCTGCTTTTATTACTCAGTTCCTGCTGCTCCAGCCTCTGACCCGGAGTTCCTTTCTGCCTCTCGACAGAAGAACGTTGCTCCAGTTGTGTCTCTAAAAAACACAAATCAAGCCAAGTGTGTGTTCAGCTACATGGCAAAGTTTACACTGATAATCTGGCTTTATATTCAGCGTAACTCTGAGGTAAATAGTTTTGCTCGCTGGTCCACAATTATCAAAACGCATCACCTCAGAGAAGGTGGCTAATCTCTCTGACACACTTGTCCAAGCGGGAATTTACCTCAGCTTCTTTAAAAAAAAAAAGAAAAGAAAATAATCAACCAATTTTCTACAGTATGTCTTTAATCGGAATCTACGCTAAGTAACAGGCCGGTGTGGGATTTATGCTAATGCTCACGCCCTTTAAATACATTTTTAAATGCCACACTTTAATATTAATGCTAATACTTAGGAAATCAGCATTTCGTTCACTTTGTGCTAAATTTTATGCTAGTGCTAATACCTTCCTGCCTGTTTCAACAGCTAATTCTCTACAGTGTAAAAAGGCAAACTTGCTAATGCTAGTGCTCGAAAAAAGTTATTGAAAGTCATTTAGAGTCAAATTTAAGATTGTTAATGTGCCTAAAAGCAGGACATCATTATTTTAATCTTTTCTAATGAATTTAAAAGGTTTTTTTTAAACAATTAGCTAAAGTGGAGCGGCCATTTTGTGCCTGTGAAGAATGTTTTTACTACAAGATTGTTTTAGTGGCTTAGACAACAGGAGCGAGACGACTCTCTCCCCCAAATGGAGCTGTGTGTGTGTGTGTGTGTGTGTGTGTGTGTGTGTGTGTGTGTTTTCTCTCCCCACAGGAATGCACCTTTTGTCGCACTAAAAAGCCTTTTGTGTGGATTTGTGGCCCATTTCCTGTCAGAGCTGTGAAGAGCCATTTGGCTTTCACACACACATTCACACACCCCACACACACACACTCCCAGTTTTGAGTACACATCAGTCCCATGTGATTTTTAGATACACAAAGACAGCTAAATGCCTTACAGATGCTACACGCATATAGCATAGACAACTACATCTCATACACACTAAAAGTTTTACACCAAGTTGTACACTCCAAAGCATACACACACTTTACACACAGCAAGCGCTTACACGTTTCTGTCTTTCTCTCACACATACATGGATATACACACACACACACACACTGTTCATAAATTCCTCAGTTGATCCAGTCAGTGTGCGTCAAAAAAATCCCCACTGTGTGTATGTGTGTGTTTGTGTCTGTAGGTGTGTGTGTAATTTTTTTCTTTGTGTATCACACCCACACACTCTCTGCAAGCGGAAAGAGAACTTGACTCCATTTCCTCGAGGTGCTATTTACAGCTCTGACCTCCACACACACACACACACACACACTCACTCAGGCTGCTGCGTGTATCAGCACGCTCGGAAACAGGGTGAGTCATATAGGAAGCCACACACACACACACACTTTCAGTCAACCTCAAACTGCAACTCACATTCGACAAACGTAACCGTGCATAATTCATTCTTCCCGTTATATACGTGTGTGTGTGTGTGTGTTTTGGCAATTGCCTGCATTGGCACACACTGTAACAAGTAACAGGAAATCTAGCATAAAAAATTATATAATTATCATACAGTAATACTGTATAATCTCTCTACAGTACTGTGTGTATTGCCACGAGGTTTTGAATTAGCCTTTTCGAACTTGTTAGTACAATGTTTTGCCAATTTATTTAACTTGTTTATTCCTTTTTTATGTATTTATTTCTGCATTTTTCTTAAGTTAGTTATGTAACTATAAAGCTTTCTATTTTTTTCTATTTTTACTACACTACCTTGTTTTCCTTTACTTCAGTTTCTTTTAAATATTTCCTACTACCTTTAATGTTTTTTCCCCCAATTACAGTACCGTTTCCTCTTGTGTGTTTTTATTTCTATTTCCTACATAAACTACCTCCAGCTCCTCTAATTTAATGCAGTGTTTCCTTTTAGTAATTAGTACTAACTTTAGTTTTTTTGTTCTATTTTCTACTACTTTTATGCAACATCATACTTACGAGTAATGTTTCTTTTTTTACTGTTTCCAACTACACTACACACCTCTATTTCCTCTTTCGTGCAACATCGTTCACATCGTATCCACGTGCAATGTTTCTATTAACCATTTCCTACTTGTGCAACATCCACCATGTGCAATGTTCCTTTTCATTTTTTTCTATTACACCACCACTATTTCCTATCTTGCGCAATGTTTATTTTTCTTTCATTCATTTTCACTGTTTCTTACTGCCAAACGGTCTTTTTTGTGCATCATGCCTATTGTTTTTTCGATTTCCTACCACAGTACCTCAGTTTCCTTGACTTTAGTACAATATGTTTTTTTTTATTATTATTATTTCCTACTACACTACCTCTATTTCTTCTTTTACGCAACATCATTCCCGTGTGCAATCTGTTCTTTTTAACTACCCGAACAATCACTGCGCTATAGTCACTTTCTGTCACGGGCCAATGTGTATTATTCTATGCTCTAAACCAGAAACAAATTCCTTGAATGCTTAGGCATTAAAGCCAGTAATTCTGATTCCGATGAATAGTTAAGTATGTGTTAAGTATGTGTAATGTAATGAAATGTAATGCATGAATAAGGTGTTGAGTGAATTTAGGTGCTTTACATAAAAAAAGAATCTCTGAAAGCATTATTTAGGAGCTAAAAACAATTGATTTATATCTACCGTAAAAAAAAAGCTGCTATTGCTGGGCCTCGGAGCCAGGCCCTTATCCTGTTTTACTCAGGAGGGCCTGGAATATCCAACGAAATAGGATGCAAGTAAATGGCTCTTTTTTTTGTTTACTTGCGTAGCTATATGTTTTTTGAGACCGCTTGATTGTGTTGTGTGTCACTGTGGCCGTTGTGCTGTGCGTTTGGGCCGTTTTGTGTCAGGTTTTTTTGGTGGCTGGAACATTCGCTGCTCAGCATACAAAGCGAGGCCATGTGAGAGGCATTCACAGTTCTCTAACATTCACTGTCTCTCTCTCTCTCTCTCTCTCTCTCTCTCTCTCTCTCTCTTTCTTGCTGAATGAGTTCATCCTGAATGGGTCTTGGCTTCCGTCTTTGCTGTGTGTGTGTGTGTGTGTGTGTGTGGGTTCCTCATTGATTCGGTGATTCCTTTCATCAGTATGCCTTGATTGATCACAAGCTCTTTTGCGATCTATACAGGAAGTATTTCACGGCCCTTTACACACACACACACACACACACACACACACACACACACACACACACACACAAACACAAAAGGAAAGATGACTGATTTGGCCTTCAGATAACATCCCGTCAAATTCAATCAGAGAGAAACGTGCTGTGTGTGTGTGCTTGTGGGTGAGTGTGTGTCAGAACAAAAGGATTTCTTTAGTGTTATCATGGGGCAACACCACTTTAAACAATGTCCCCCCTCCCATTCACACACCACCATCACCACTATCCCCCTACCCGGGGCTATTAACCCCAACAAGAGCCACTTCCTGCGCTATTTATACGTAAACGTAGTGCTCTGCCCTCGCAGGACAAAAGAAATCAACAATCCCTCATCCCTTGTCATAGCTCTGCTTCTACATGCTGACAGGAAGACCAGGGGGGTTAGGGGGGGTTAAAATCAACATATAATTGTGTAAAAAAAAGGTTTGGTCCATGGTTCTGTGTAAAAAAAATAGAGCACTACGTTGTGTTTTAGAACTGTGTGAACCATGTTGGCTAAATAGTTACTCCTTGTCTTTCCTATGAGCAGTTTATTTTAGGAATCTGACAGTAGCCAAGACTAAAGCTTGTTAGGTATTTAGCTACTAGCTAGCTGGCTACGCTGCTAACATTTTGTTTTGCTAGAATGCCTGAATGTGTTTTGCTAGCTAATTGACTGCTTCTAACAAAGGCATGTGTTAAACTAGCCGGACCTATTTCAAAATGTTTATATGAAAACAAAATAACACTTCCAGAGATGCCATCTGTATAACTCCAACCTGCTTAATACAATAAACCCTGAATATCAGCTACCCAGATTTTTAGCAAACATGCTGCAATGTGTGGATAACTAGCTGGAGAGATAAAATGGTTATTTGTGAGTTCTTAACTAGCTAACACTTCAACAGAAGCTAGTAAAACATTAAACCAATCTGAGTAACTCTGACTAGCTGAATGCATTAAATTCCTTGCTAACTGTTTTCTTAGCTAAAAGGCACCACTGACAGCCTTCCTGTATTACACTAGCTAGCTGGCTATATGTAATGTAATATAATTAACTAATAATATTTATACTTCAATGACAAACACTTTTATGTAAAACCGACCATTGGGTTTCCTTTTTTAAGCTGTCAGCTCACTAGCTATCTAGCTAACATTCTATAACACTTATAAATCATTAAGCAACCCTCTGTGTAACTCTTAACTAGCTGACTACATTTAATAACTTTCATAGGATTTAGCAGCTAACCGGGTTGTTTGTCTTTGCCAGGGCAAGTCCTCGTGTTTAACACTAGCTAGCTGGCTTGCTGTAAAGCTTCAAAAGAAGCTAAAACTTTAGCTGACTTCTGTGTAACTATCTGGCTACATCTGTTTGTTCTTCTTTCTATAAGCTGCTATCTAAATAGCTCTCAAGGTAACATGTTCAAAAGCTAGTTAAGTAAGATTGTGATGGGTGTAAAACCTTCCCAGATCGCTTTTATTCAGCGATTATATGCGCTCTGTTATGTTAACTAGCTAACATAGTTCAACACAAGCTAGTCAAGCATTGAGCTACCTTTTGTGCAACTCTTATCATGTTGTTCTTTTGATCAGTCTCAGAGATTTATACCTGTTTTTATGTTTTTTGCATTGTTCAGAAATCTTTAAAAACGTCCAGACAAATACTAGGGACTTCGAATGATTTCTGACCTCCCTTATAGAGTGTTTGAGTGTGGGTGTGTGAGTGTGTGTGTTAGGAAGGAGGGGGATTTTTTTTAAAGATTAGACTATGTATCCACCCAGATGGTTCCTGTCTACTGGGCTTTTTTAGTTTACTTCCTGATCCCCCCATCTATATCTCCTTCTCTTTTAAAGGCCTGGAAGTTGTCTTTTATTGCCCAGTTGTTCGGAAGTGACCTAGTGCCCTTGATTAGATAGGGCTGAGTCCTATCGGCCTCTGTCAGTTAAAACTCTCTCTCTCTCTCTCTCTCTCTCTCTCTCTCTCTCTCTCTTTCTTTATCACCCTCACTGTCTCAGCATGGCTGCTTCTGTGTGTGTGTGGAGAGAGAGGATAACAATGGAGGCTTTAGTGTGTCCTACTTTCTGGTCAAAGAGGGGGTGCGACAGAAAGAGAAAGGGGAAGGGAAGCGACAAACAGAGAGAGTGAAAGAAGAAAAGAAACACAGGAGGCAAATAATACAGAGAAACCCGACCTATGATATCCGTAGCGCACTACAGAGCGAAAGTTAAGGTGTATGAGAGTGTCGATGTGGCTGTGTGTTAGTGTGTATGAAAGAGCTTTCGAGTGTTTTAGGTGTGTATGTGTTAGGGGATATAGATTTGTGTATCATATTACTGGATATCTCTATATTATATGTGTTTAAGCGTAAAGTGAAGGTTTATGTGTATACACACACTCACACATTTGCATCTCAGATGGACCCTAATGGTTTTTAAAGCCGAAAACAAAACGATCAGGTGTCGGAACCCCGAGTGTCGGATCACAGTATTGATGATTGCACTAATCCCTCTACAAGTCCTTTTCATCTCACTGGGTGAGATCTCAGACATCTACATTCCCAACACACACACACACACACACACACACCTCCCATCCCCCTCAAACAGGTGAGTCTTTGAGATGCTTGATAACATCCTGCTATTGACTCTTTATTGATCTGAGCTGTTGCTTTTCAATGGGCCTCTTCTTTCAAAAGAGCCCTAAAGCTAATCACAGCCATCTCTCCTTATGACCCTACAGATCCTAGGCGTGTGTGTGTGTGTGTGTGTGTTTTGGGTTTTTGGGGAGGGGTGAAGGGGGGGCTTCATTTCCTGATGGATCAAACACCTCTGCGGGTGGTTAATTTATTGCTCTGTTCATTCCTGCAGTGCTGATTCGGCATTAAATGCCGTAACAGGAGGCCATGATGGGTATAGACTTCTGTATGAATGTCCACAATGCTGATTAGATTTAGGTTCTGAAGTTCTCGAATAACTGATGGAGATCTTAAAAATACGGAATCCCACAACAGCATCTAAACCATAAAAGTACATTGTGTTAACAACAATGCGTGGGTTCGTACTTGTGCATGGCCTGCAGGCCAATTAGGAGGTCTGGAATGTGTCCACAGTGAACAGATAATGGAGTTTATGCGGCCTGTAGAGTGAGTAAGAGTGTGGGGTTTAGGACGTGTCCACAATGGATAGCTAATTATCTGCATTATTTGCACAATTGCTACTTTTCACACTTCTGGCAGATGCCAAACTGCATTTCGTTGCTGTGTACCTGTACTATGCAATGACAATTAAGTTGTATCTGTCTGTCTAATATTGTTTAAGTGTCGTATAGGGAGTGAGAGTGTGCAGTTTCGGACATGTCCATGGATAATAGCATATGGTCTATAGGATAAGTAAGAGTGTGTAGATTGGGACGTGTGCACAATGGATGGCTAACGTTTTTATGTGGCCTATAAAGTGAGTAAGAGTGTGTAGTTTGGAGCACAAGTGTCGATGTTGCATAAACAGTACTCTGTGTAGATTGGGACATGCAAACACAGGATGGCTAACAGTGTTTATGAGGCTTATAGAGTAAGTGTGTTGTTTGGGACGTGTCCACAATGGATTGCCAATAGTGTTTATGTGGCTTATAGAGTGAGTAATAGTGTGTGGTTTGAACGAATGTGAAATGGTGTTTATGTGGTCTATATAGCGAATGAGAGTGTGGGGTTTATGGCATGTCCAGAATGGATGGTTAATGGTGTTTATGTGGCCTATAGAGTGAGTCTGTAGTTTGGAACACAAGTGTCTATGTGGCATATTCAGTACTCAGTGTGGTTTGGGACATGCCCACATTTAATAGCTCATGGATTTTATGTGGCCTATAGAAAAAGTAAAAGTGTGTTGTTTGAGACGTGTTGGCAGTGGATGGCTAGATGTGTTTATGTGGCCTAAAGAGTGAGTGAGAGTGTGTAGTTTGGGATGCGGCCACAATGAATGCGTAATGATGGTTATGTGGCCTATAGAGTGAGTGAGGTTGTGTAGTTTGGGATAAGTCCATTGTCAGTTGGTGTCTATGTGGCGTATACATATAAATTAAACGTGTGGTTTGGGATGAGTCCACAGCAACATAGGGGTGGCCTATATAGTGGAAAGGTTGTGTTTTTGGGACATGTCCACACTGGCTCTATGTAGCAGATGTGTGGGTTTGAGACATATCCAGAGTGGAATAAGAACGGTAAGGCATTTTTGATGTGTCTTATAGAGTGTGCACATGATAGTGAACATTGCATAACCACCCTTTCGGCATTGTAGTGCATGCTAATGCCGTCAGGAAGCGGAAGGGGGTCATTAACATTTTCTGTATTCTTATTTACAGACGTTATGTGAAGCACCAATTTATGTGGCCGACTAACGACCGGACCCGGTGGAGCAGAGCACTGCAATCAGGAGTTAGCCTGAATGGTTTTCTCATCCTGCTCTGTGCACACACACACACAGACACACATGCCCAGTTCTTATACCTCTAAAATCACAGATGGAACCACATCGGGAATATTTAGGGCCCTCGGCTGTGTGCAGATGAGCGCTTTGCAATGAAGGAGGAGAAGCCAGGGCACCAGTGACACACACAGACAAACACACACACTCATTTTGAGTCGAATTTCAGTTTGGCTGCTGAGCACGCCGTCCACGCTTCAGTGGAGCTGAATGGAAAAGTCCGGAGAGCAGGAAGTTTTTGATTAGCGGTTTGCCTTAGAGAGAGAGAGAGAGAGTCTAAAGTCCTTGGTTGGATTGTCTCCCACTCTCCTTCTGCAGAATATATTTAAATTTTACCTCTCCAAATGAAATGGACGTCCTGCAGTCGTCCAAACCATTTTTTCCCTTCCTCTTAACCACATCCAGCTCAGCAGGGAAAAACACTGAGTGCACATGGATCAAATGTCATCTCATATAATTTTGTTATTTACACATTTTATATATATATCAATCTATAAATATATTGAGAGAGTAATGGCACTAACTAACAACCCACATTTCTCAACCAGGCCTCCTTATATGGACGTGCGGCCTTCTTTAGTTCCCCACTTGCTTTGATTCTTGGTTCCTACCTGCAACAAGTTTTCAGTTGACACTTTTTTTCTTATCGAGTCATATTCAATGTTTCATCACCTGTAAATAGACAGATTACAAAGAAAAACAAAGCTTAAAAGGAAGTAGTTAACATCTGGTGAGTGTACACAGCTAATACAGACAACTTGCTTTTGTTAATTTGTCAATTTCAGATGACCTCGTTCGCCTTGTTTTTTTAGTTTTTAGTTTTTATCATCAGGAAAAAAAACAAAAACAAAAACATGGTAAGGATTGCCAAGAAAATGACAAACTACAGGTGACTACAGTAGATCAGCATGACTATGTGCAAATTTAAACATATAAAAACCTTGATCTGCCAGTAGCAGATTAGAGTCTTTTAATCCTTTTAAATGTGGAGTGTCACAATGTGTATTAGGTAAATGTGTATTCCTCACTGATCAAACACTGGATTCAAATCCCTGTCGTTAGATACAAGCTTGTTTGTTGTTGATTTTGAAAATTGGCCATTACCTGTGACGAGTCTTTGTTAGTTCTCCTAATGAACATAAAAATATAGATCTTTTTCCAGAAACTATGCCTTGCATTATCTAATAAATTAGAAGACTTTAAGGCTATGTCCATGCCTTCATAATAAACTCATCTCAATAAATAACAACGTAGAACCTTTAGGAACACCAAGACACCTTTAGAAACATCTCCAAAATTCTCATTGTTACTCTTTGTAGTTTTTTTTACCTCCCTATATTTTTATAAAAAAAAAATCTAAAGTTTGCTGTCACAAATAAGCAAAGAAAAAGGGTTGATGCTTTCTTTTACCATAGAGCTAGCATCTAGAATGCTAGGTGCGTGACAAGATGCAATGTCAGAAATGTAAAATAAGACTGTTTGTTTGTAAAACTAGACAAAACCAAAATCTAAAAAAAAATCAATTAAATGCTCATTGTTGCTTTTGTACTGTTCTGAGAAATGTAACTAGCTGACAGACAGATTAGCACGATTCTGAAGTCATTGTTGTCTATGCCTCTTGGATTTCGTCTGTACAGGAAACTCTAACAGTAGTTTTAATCCTTTGTTACATGAATTACACCAGATTAGCGCTCCATGAAATATTTTGTACTCGTTTCTTTTTCTTTTTCTAAGCTCTGTTTTTGTCTGATAAATTCCCTGTCCTGAACACGGCCTGTGGTTTTGTGTGTATCTTTGTCCTGGCTGTAACTTGGCCCCGTTGGCTTAAAGCCAGACAAATGCATTCACACCAAAATGGCTGATCTCAGACCTGTGGGCATTTCTAGCTCACAATGATCTACAATCTTCGCATGCTAATTCCAGGTCAGCAGTTCTTTTGTGAATTTCTTTTTTGCTTCTTCTCCCTTCTAAAAGCCCCTTGGGTAGCAAGTATCGAATGTCCCAAATGGAACGGATCCAGGATCAGGTTTGGCTCTTTTCCTCTACCAGAGATGTTTATACTTCAGATGGAGAACTGGTCCTAGATCAGCCGGCCGATGCTTTGTGAAAGGTCTGGCTCTCGGGTTTCAGTGTGTGAAAGGAGACAGGAAGTGCGGATGCAGTGTTAGCGACCGAGGCTACTCTTATTACCCGTCTCTTTCAATACAACTGCGTGCTCCTGTTCTTTTCGTCCATGCTAAAGCGTCTTCACTTTCACAGCGTCAAAACACGCTAACGTTTTCTCCCCCCCGTTGTTTCGTAAACATGCATATTCCGTAACTCTACCGTACAACGGTTTCTATTTCCTCATCGTGTTACTTACATACCGATACGTTTGACATCTCGCACCCAAGGCCGTAATTAATGACTACTTCTTAATGTAACTATTTTACTTCTGTTAAGCATCCTCCACCCTTTCAAATGATTTTCTGTTTACCATCTTCCTGGCAATAACAACAGGTAAATAATTATAGTCGTGCTTCATTGTAATTATGAGCTATTATGGGATTAATCGTTCTTTTCCTGTAACAGCAGATAAATAATAATCACATAATAGAACTTGAAGTAGACTTAATGACTCATTTCTTGTTCCTGTAATACAAAAATGTGTTAGATAGATAGATCAGGACTGGGAATTCCAGCAATGTGCAGACACCCTTATCCAGAGTGACTTACATTTATCTCATTCATACAATTGAGCAGCTATGGGGGGGTTAAAGGGCCTTGCTCAGGGTCCCAGGTATTGCAGGTTGGGGTGGCTGGGATTTAAACTCATGACCTTCGAATTCAAAGTGCAGTGTCTTTAAACACACACACTTACTTACTCACTTACTTGGTACATAGTGATGTGGTACAAAAGTTTGAGCTGAAACAAAAAAACCCATAAAACACAATATATAATATATCCATAATATACACAGGAAATGTAAATCTACCAAATATTTTTCACGTGTTTCCAAAATTCACCTAGAGAAAAGCTTGTACGCCCCAGCCACAAGCCTGTGCACACTTGTTTGTTAGCTACTTGCCATCTTAAGATGCATATTTAAGATGTACTAATTAGTATGTTACCACACCAGTAGTGTCAGTGCCCCGTAGGCATTTGATTTGGCACCAGCTGGGTGGCGGTTTAACAGTGGAGAAGAGCATGGAACGACAAACAATACAAAAAAAAGGTTGTTCTTTGAGCAGCTTGTAATATCATTTATGTATTACAAATCAGTAGATTTGTGGCTAGTTGGTTGGTAATTTCATATGAAAACCACATGAATCCCTAATTGTTTGTTGATTAAGTAAGAACACACACACACACACACACACACACACACACACACACATACCCATTGCCTGCATGTATCTGCTGTTCATTTCGCTTTCAATTTTGTGATGGCAAAAATGTGTAAAGCATGTTATTGGGCTCCTTTTCATCTCCTTCATTCCTTTCTTCTTAGGACACTTTGAACCCAGTGCTTTTGCTGGTAAAGTAATGAACACACACACACACACACACACACACAAACACACACAAGGAAAGCAAAAAGAAAATGTAAGAAGAAAGCAAAAGTGCCTTAGGCCTGCATCCTGCTACTGATGTTTCAGAAGTAGCTAAATCAGAAACAAATGCTTGCATGCTAATATTATACAAAAATTGATAAACAGTCCATATGTGAAGACTGAAAGACCAAATATATACAATATATGGACCATGAGTGTGGTATATACTTCTTGAACCTACCATACCATTTTTAGTCATCCACTCTTCTGTGAAGATGTTTCACTAGATTTTGTGGACATTTGTAGAGATTCATTTATCCACAAGGGTGTTAGAAAGGTCAGCTAGTGATGTAGGTGAGGTGAGGAGGCCTGGAGTGCAGTCACTATTTCAATTAATTCCAGAGGTGTTGAATGGGGTTGAGGTCAGAGATCTATAGAAGGAGATCTTCCACTTTAACTCATGTGAAGCATATCTTCATAGAAATGGCTTTGTGCACAGGGGCGTTGTCTTATTGTCTTATTGTTGGGGTTTCCAAACATTTGTCCATGCATTGTAAATTTAAAGCTGTTTGAAATCAGTAAACGGATTCAAACACAATCCTGAGTGTGTAGGTATGAACTTGTAAGTTGTATATTTTGAATTTATTTATTTTTTTTTTTTCTATTTAACGTAATGTTTTACATTTCAGAACATCTTCCTCCAGGTGTGTTTTTTCAAACATTTGAGGTGACACTTAGGTGAAAGAAAAAAGCAGAAAAACGTCAGGGTCAGTGTTCAAGATCAGACTTAAATAGTGTGTGTTTGAGAGAGAGAGAGGGAGAAAGAGAGAGAGAGAGAGAGAGAGAGAGAGAGAGAGAGCGAGGTGGAGGAAGAAGGAAAAGTGGAACCAGCTGTTTGGACGTTTATTGCGTTTTGACTGTAGAGACTCATAATGGTTCAGAGTTTTGCTTCAATCAAATGCTTGATTGGACTTTACAGGAATATTAGTCATGTACCTCCCCTTTTATTTGAGTTTAAAAAAAAAAAAGCTCTAATGGTGGCGGAAACGAGTATGGTTGATAAAAGGGTTCAAAAAATAAAAATCTCTGTGGGCTTCCAGTCCTTTTTCTTCTCTTTTTTTTTTTTTTGTTCCATCTACCACAATCCCACCCACCTTAAAAAAAAAAAAGGTGTTTCCAACCCCCTCCTGGAGCACAGGTGTTAGTTTGAACGTTAAAACGCGCACACGTGCACACACACACATTTACACATGCTGCAGTTCTGAGAAGTCTAGACAAAACCTCATACACACACATCTGGTGTCTGGTGTGATGTGAATATGAAAATATATGCAATAAAATGGTGATTCTAAAATTAAAAAAATCATTCTTTTATTCACAGACCATTTTTTCATTGTAGAGTTCAGTAGGATTTGGACATCAGCCCTCATTCAGACAAACTGACAATTTTAAGTATAGATTTTATGTATCACATACACAACAATACAACAGTACTACATGCAGCCCAGTGTTATAATGTGTTAGATAGATTAGATAGATAGATAGATAGATAGATAGATAGATAGATAGATAGATAGATAGATAGATAGATAGATAGATAGATAGATAGATAGATAGATAGATAGATAGATAAAAAAAGGAAATAAAAAGACAATTGAAACAATTTACAGCTTTAATATTAATTGCAATGAAAATATGAAATAGGAATAACATCTGCATACAATATTTATAGCTTCCCATAGATGATGCAAAACCTGGGAAGAAGTTTATTATTGCATTCTGTTGATTTTTTTTTTTAAGAGCTTCGATTTCTTTTCCTGCATGTGGATTCTTCTTCTTCTTCTTCTTCTTCTTCTTCTTCTTCGTTCGGCTGCTCCCATTAGGGTTCGCCACAGCGGATCATTCGTCTCTATACCACCCTGTCCTCTACATCTGCCTCTTTCACACTAACTACCTGCATGTCTTCCCTCACCACATCCATAAACCTCCTCCTTGGCCTTCCTCTTTTCCTCCTTCCTGGTGGTTCCATCCTCAGCATTCTTCTACCAGTATAATTCATGTCCCTCCTCTGCACATGTCCAAACCATCTCAATCTCGCCTCCCTCACCTTGTCACCAATCGTCCTACATGCGCTGTCCCTCTAATAAACTGATTTCTAATCTTGTCCATCCTCGTCACTCCCAATGAAAACCTCAAGATCTTCAGCTCTGCTACCTCCGCTCCACCTCCTGTCTTTTACTCAATGCCACTGTCTCTAATCCATACAATTCCTGCATGTGGACTAAAGTACATTAAACTATTGACATTGTCCCTGGTGGTCTAGTGGTTAGGATGCGGCGCTCTCACCGCTGCGGCCCGGGTTCGATTCCCCGATCAGGGAACCAACCCCAGCCACTCTCAGTGCCGGTCCCAAGCCCGGATAAATGGGGAGGGTTGCGTTAGGAAGGGAAAATAGAGCTCAATTGTATGAATGAGATAAATGTAAGTCACTCTGAATAAGGGTGTAGAGAAAATATGCCAAATCAAACGTGCGGAGGATCCACTGTGGCGACCCCTAATGTTTCCCCAGTTGTCTACATTTTGCTGTTATAATAACCTCCACTCTTCTGGAAAGATGTTCCAATAGATTTTGGAGTGTGCTTGTCGAGATTTGTGCTCATTCAGCCACAAGGACTTTAGTAAAGTTAAGTACTGATGGAGGTGAGGTGGGTTGAAATGCAGTCAGCATTACAATTCACTCTATACGTGTTTAATAGTTTTGAGGTCAGAGAAAGTTTCATACAAACCTTCTATACATCTTTGCCTCAAACAGTTTCTGAAAGATCCACATATGGCTGGGGAAGTCAATGCTTGCCTAATAGTACATAGAGTATTATACCACTAGACCCCTGAAGGGGGGATCTGGCACCAAGATGTTAGCAGCAGTCCTGTAATCCCTGTAAGTTGTGATGTGGGGCCTCCGTTGGATTGGACTTGATTGTCCAGCACATCCCACACATGCTCAATTAGATTGAGATCTGGGGAATTTGGAGGCCAGGTCAACACCTTAAACCTGTTGTTGTGCTCCTCAAACCATCCCTAAACAATCTTTGCTTTGTGGCAGGGTGCATTATCCTGCTGAAAGAGGCCAAAGCCATCAGGGAATACTGTTTCAATGAAAGGGTGTTCAAAGTCTGCAACAATGCTTAGGTAGGTGGTCAGTGTAAAAGTCCACATAAAATGGATAAAAAGCCTCAAGTGGATTAATAAATGTAAATTGTAGTAGATGTCAAATCGTGGAACTATGTGTAATGTGAGGTCTTTGTCCATTTACACTTCTTTTACAAGCACATTTTACTGTTCTAGAAATACACACACACACACACAGGCATATTTCTTTACATTTACATTAAACCTTTCCTAGGCTTTCCTAATTTTGTTCCCTTCTGGGGACCAGGCTTTTTGTCCCCCTGCTATGCTTGGTCCCCATAAGATGGTTGTGTGACCGCTCCCCATTAAAAGTGGAATACAAATGCACTTACACATGCGCATATGCACACTGTTTTGCTTTGTTTTGCTGCGTTTTTGCTAATTAGCTCTCCCTGCTAATTACTGTAATTCCCGGACGTTGAGTTCCAAGCCATTTCCCAAACACACTCGGACCGGAATGGTACGTAATTATACACATGCTTCCACTCTTCCTCCATCCTTCAACAGCACAATTAGCCTTTCATTACACCCGTGTGTGTGTGTGTGTGTGTGTGTGTGTGTGCGTGTGTGTGTGTGCGGTTGTGCTGTGGTCTGAAAGCAAAGCCTACAGCAAAACTGTGGTGCAGGTGATGCGTTGCATTTTACCCACCAATTGCTAGCAAATTTACACACACACACACACACACACACACACACACACACACACACACACACATACAAGCGTTCAATTCATTCTTTTAGGATAGTACCATTACTTCCAGATAGTTTCCTCCCTCCTTGATTAGCCAGAGTGTTTGAAAATGTGTGTGCAATTATACCAAGTACATTTTTGTGTATTATCAAATTTAGTAATAAAGTAGCAGCGTACATTTTATGTGAGTTGCTTGGTTAAAAGGTGTGTGTGTGTGTGTGTGTGTGTGTGTGTGTGTGTGTGTGTGTGTGTGTGTATACAAATTTGCTAGCTGTTGGTGGGTAAAATGCAAGCAGAATGTGTGTGAATGCATTCAGGTGCATTCCAGTCTCATACAATGACATATCTTGAATGAGCCATTAAGCTTTAACATGATAGGATACATGCTACACAAAAGTTTCAATGATTAAAACTTTGAGCATTGTGTGCTTGACATGCTTGGCGTACCTGTGGGCAAAAGTCCGAGCTACTTCTCTTGCTAGCTGTCTCCTGTATCCATCTATAAATCTTGTTGGGACACACACATATAATGGCAGGCAAGTCCCGACCGGCCTTATTTCCTCTCGTTTGGCTGAGATCCTGTTTCACTCTCAACTCCCCACTGAGAAAACACATTGACCACTGTGAGACACACACACACACACACACACACACACACACACACACACACACACACACACCAATTTGATTTCTGGGGACCAACCAAATATCCCAAAGAAATCAAGTATTGTTATTGTTTCAGAAACAATTATTCTTCAGATAGACACTCAAGCTTACATGTATACAAAGACAGACAGACAGATACAAACACACCGATTTGCCTTATTGGGACCTCTGGAATGTCAAAAAGAAATCATGTATTTTTATCCTAATTGAGAAGTGGACTTTTTGAAGTGTTTGGTCTTTTTGAAGGCTTTTGCACAGAAACACGCTACCCTAGATCTTATGGGGACAAACCAAAGCTCTAAAAAAAAGCCATATATTTGTAAAGTAATTTGTAATAGCACTTGGTATATGTGGATCCTTTAAATTATTTCGCACACACACACACACACACACACACACACACACACACACACCACTTAACCTTATGGTGACCAACTAAATGTTCAAAAGAAAAAAGGTAATTCCATTAGAAATGGGATATTTTTATATTTCAGTCATTAATAGCATTTTACACACATATACAACACTTTGATTTAAGAGGACCAAGCAAATGTCTGAAAGAAATGATGTATTTATACAATAATTGGGATATTTTGGTCACTATAAAAGCTTTCTCTTTCTCTCTGTCTGTCTCACACACACACACACACACACACACACACACACACACACACACACGCACCCATTTGTTTTATGAGGACCAACCAAATGACCCAGGATTAAAGTGTCCTATATTCCTATTATAATAGGAACATTTGGTCCTTAGAAAAGCATAAAGCCTCACACAATTTTTTTTTTATAAGGACCAGCCAAATCTTCCCACAGTGCCTCTCTTTCTGTTTAATGTGTTTTCTTTGTATTTTCAGCAGTATTTCCTCTGTGTGTGTGTGTGTGTGTGTGTGTTTGTGTGTACACCTGTGAGTTCCATGAGATCACCACATGTAAACTAGCGCTAAGTAAAATGTTCCTTTTTATCCGAATGAAACGATAAATGTTATTATTATCGTATGAGTAAATGTGTGGAGGTGCATGATATTAAGATGGTTCCTGTTGCACAGTGAGTCACAAATGCCGACAGACCAGTAACGTCAAATCAAAACATCGTACTCATCATATAGAGAGAAATAATAAACAGGCTGAAGAAAATTTTTCTCGACTGAAGAATAAAAAAGTTTCCTTAATGTTTAGGGATGGAGTCTGCCATGTCAGTTCTTTTTTCCCAAAACAGATTTTTATTTTTCAATTTCTCTGTTACATGGCAATCAGCATTTTTTTTTCTTTCCAAACAGAGGTGGGGTGAGGGAACAACTGATATAGCTGCTGTAACAAATAAGCTTTACATTTATGGAATTTGGCAGATGCCCTCATCCAGAATTGAGCAGTTGAGTGTCAGGTCAAGGTCAGCCCGGCAGTGGCAGCTTATCCACTTCTCCTCATATAAAATAAAATATTAGGCTCTGGCATGTTTTGTAGAAGTTTTACAACATTAACTGATTGACTGTATCTATAAATTGATAAAATGTGTGTGTGTGTGTGTATATATATATATATATATATATATATATATATATATATATATATATATATATATATATATATATAGTGTGAGAGAGAGAGAGAGAGAGAGAGAGAGAGAGAGAGTATTTTCCTCTCAGGAAGGAACACCCCCACCACACACATACACACACACAAGGCCAGAGGAACGCAAGGGTTTGGCTGGGGTAGATATTTTTCGGAAACTTGTTTTAATTTGATAAATATTGCTTTAGGATTACTTTCATATGGCATAAATATACACATTGTGGGTGTATTTGGGTGTGTGTGTATATATGGGTGTGTGTGTGTATGTGATTAATAATTTGAGGTTAAAAACACACCAACTGAAAAGTCGCTCTTGTCTCCCATAAAAAAGTCGATCTTGTCTCCCGTACTAATGTCTGTGTATTTTAATATCTTTTACTCAATCACCTTTCTACTCTCCTTTACTTTTCTTTCATCATCCTGTTTGTCCTCATTCATCTAATTCTTATCACCAGAGAAACAGAGAGAGACAGATACTGAGTGTTTGTGCACCTAAGTAATAATCTGACCTTAAAAAAACGGCCACAGCATCTTGTCTTTTAACGTTTCTCAGAAGTTCTATTGTGACACTGCATGTGAACCTGAAAGTGCACACATGGAGACAGGACAGGACAGCGCCGTCTTCATCAGCACTGAGAATATGAGACGATTTGAATGCAGAGGGACAAACACAGTCTACTTGTCTAGAACTGGCTCTAGGAGCCAAAAATGGCTAGCATTAGTAAAAGGCTAATGTTTATGCTAACACTGCACTCGACACCGGTGCTAACTCCTGTGCCGATGGTACATGAATGCACATCCCTGACCCCAGAGATAGTCCAAATGCTAGTAGTGACACTAGGCTGAGTAGCAGTGATGAGCAAGAGAAGAAGCCACAGCGCTCAGGTACAAGCACAAACATGCTGAGACATTTTTGTGTGTGGTGGGACAGGGGGGAAATGTCCAATGAAGAAAACCAGCAACCGCAGAGTGTCAACACAACCCCAGAACAGCAGCGATATAAACAATTAGAATGCCTAAGACCCAAAGTAAGAACAACTTTTATAAAGTAGATCCTTCCGTCTCTCTTTTCTTGTATTCTCTGGTCAAACATTAACTAGCATGAAACCAAAAGGTCTACTGCCAAGTGTGTGCGTGCGTTCGTGTGTGTATATGTGCGTGTGTGTGTGTGAGCATCCCTGTGCAATCTATTGTAGAATCCTATTTGCAATCACACACACAGTGTTAAGTAAAGTAAGAGTGTGTGTGTGTGTGTGTGTGTGTGTGTGTGTGTGTGTGTGTGTGTTCTGCAGTTCCAGGTCCTGAACTTTTTTAGAGTAAGAATTCCTTCCACAGCTGACACACACTCACTCTGGAAACTTTATACACACACACACACACACACACACACACACACACACACACACACACGTTCAATGGAGCTGAGGCCGGAAACTTTGAAAAACCTGTGAATGATGAAACTGTTTTGTTAGTAGAAATGAGGGAGCAGGAACTAAGCATGATTCTGATTTAAGAGCTCATTTACATCACATACTTTTCTTTTACACACACACACACACACACACACACACACACACACACACACACACACACACACATATTGCACAGTGTGGACTGTTATAAAGAGAGCAGGAAAGTAGTAAGGAACAGCCAGTGAGAGATAAACATGGCTAAAAATTTAAGACACTAAAGAAAGACAGTTGAGCAGTAAAGAGAAATGGTGAGAAATAGAGAAGAGAGAGAGAAAGAGAGAGAGATGAAGGAACGATGAGAGAATTAGTGGGGAAAGTTCTGATATAATAACCCTGCCCATTAAAATAACCCATTTACATTGTAGGTCTCTGTGTGTATGGTTTGTATATATGTGTGTCCATCTTTAATCTTCACGATTCTCGTATCCCTCTATTATATTCCACCTGTCTCCCTATCCAGCTCTCTCTATTCTCTTGTTCTTTCGATTTTTCTCTCTCTCAGTCCCTGCTGTTTAAGGAAAAATCTTTTATGAGGTGTTCTAACCAACCCTAGACACACACACATACACAAACACACACTCATTTCCTGTGTCTTCCATCCGTTCCAGGTTTCCAGGAATCTGTGGATGTCATCTGCTCGAGCCTCCTTCGTTCTGCGTCCTGATTTGCCCAGCCAACAGAATCACCCCTGGCGCCGGCGTCTGATTGGTCGATCTTATCTGGATCAGGAAATTGAGCTTGATGGCTTCCTTTGCTGGAAGGAGATGGGAGATAGAGCATGCAAAGTTCTTAAGTAAGTGTGTGTGTGTTTGCATGTGTGTGTGTGTGATTGACATGATTTTTTGTCACCGGACATTCTTTATAATGACACTGTGCTCTTTAATACGGTAACCAGATGTCTCTCGGGCAGATTTTATTGCTGTTATGTCATAAAGGGCCATCAGACAAAAAAGAAATATGGCCAGGCATTAGCACAGGACACATATGCTTTGTTGAAATAAATGTTTAAAAATATTTTTAAATATATATATAGTGTATAGATGAGGAAAACATAATATTGACCAAGATACATGCTTGGTATCTTGGTGTCACTTGAAAAAGCTGGTTAAATTCTGGTGTGATTACATTAAAAAGGTCAAAGAACAGGTCATATCATACACAATATTTACAAAAGTATTGGGACACCTAGCTTTTTCAGCCGTGTGGTTCTTCACCAAAAGTTTCATAAAATTGGAGACACACAATTGTATAGAATGTCTTTGGATGTGGAATTTTCCCTTAACTTGAACTAGGAGACCCAAACCTGTTTCACTATGAAGTACTAACCCTACAGAAGACCTGCTAGATGAATTGGAACGCTTCCTCACCTCGCCTACATTAGCACCTGACTTTACTAACAACCTTGAGACTGAATGATCACGAATCCCCCAAAAATTGATCTTCCCAGAAGAGGGAAGCTCATTATAATAGCAAATTGGGAATAAATGTGTGAAATTTCATAGTAATGCTTCCAAATACAATTGTGTGCCTCCAATTTGGGGAGGATCCACATACAGCTGGAAAAGTCATATGTCCCAATACGTTTGTCCAAACAGTGTAGCAATTATGTGTGTAACAGGGAAAACCAAATAGCGAGCAAAAGGTTTCAGAGTAACTTTCAAACCAATTTTTTTTTTAATATGGAGGAAACAGTGCATATAGTCCATTTAGAACTATGAACATCATTAAGAATTAAAATCAAACATATTAAGCACCTCAGTATAAGTGACATATCCAGCATTCCAACACTTGTTCTTGAGATATCCTGCTAACTAGAATCTCGGACAGATGAACACATGAAAAATTATTTCGCTGTTCAATTATGGAAATGTATAAAATCTTCATCAAGTCTACTTGTGTGTTTTAGCATGTTCTCAAGATGGCCACCGTTCTAGTAAATAAACCAAGAAGACATAAAACCTCTCGGGTCTGGAACACAGCCTGAGTTTCATGGTTTCTTTCAAGGTCATTTTGTCTGTGGTAGTAAAAAAGAGGGAAACGGAGAGACAGAGAGAGAGAGAAGAAATGAGAGGCAAGAGAGCGGGAGAGAGAAGCCTCAAAGCGGAAGAGAGAAGCAATATGGGCTAAAAGTATTTCAGAGTCTGTTATTAGAGTTCAACCAAGAGGAACTGCACTGTTTTAGTGGGAGCGAGCAAGTGAAAGAGCGATAGAGAGAGCAAAAGCGAGAGAGTAATGAGAGGAAGAAGGAGGAAAAGATGCATAAAAGAAGGAGGCTGACCTGCCAGTCTTTTTCTATAAAGAAGCAGACATGCTCATCGGATTATTCGCGTGAGACAACGTTTTTTTTACTAAGGAATGTCATGCATTTTCTCTTTCTCTCTGCCGTCTCGCTCTATCTCTCTTGCTCTCTAAAGGATTGACCTTTGGCCTTTCCGGTCGTAAACCAGCCGAGCGAACGGGTCCATTCGGGGTTTCTCGGGCGCAAATTGGACATTTGTATGAAATCAGGTGAATGTTAACCATCCTGGCAATCCGTTTGTTTTGTTTCAGAGAAGTTCTGAGAAAAAAAAATAAAAACAAAAACGAACCAAATTAGAAATTCAGATTGCTCTTGGACAGCAAGGACAATTTTCATTGTAGGAGACCATCAGCGGGTTTTATATTTGTACTGGTCATCCTGTCAGTATACTTTCTACTGACTGACTGCACAGAAGACAGCTGTGGAAGAAAAGAGAAAGAGAAACGTCCCATCTAATACCTCTATTCAATGTCACTTAGAAGCAAATTGGTTTCCTTTTTTATTTCCTTATCTCATGGAAATTATTTTCCTGACACCGGTTTTCAATTAAGCTGCTCTGTAACATGGCGTATTGCAAAAGCTTGCATTTGGTCCAGTTGCATTTTGTTTCCATAGTGTCACATGACTGTACATCTTCTGATACTGAATAAACAACCATATTATATATTTTGTGATCTATTGCCTTATAATCGCAGCATTTCTGTATATATTTTTGCCAGTACAAAAATTTATCTGGCAATTTATTGGTAAAGTGAAGAAGCAGGAATAAAGGTGTAGAACTTCATGACTAAAGGATGTCTAGAAAATCCAATTTTTGGTCTAAACTCTGGAATTAAACTCGATTTTGAGAAGTTTGAAAGCCTTTAATATTAGATAATGTGATGTTTATGAATGATCAAACCAGTGAAATGAACTTTTCTGAGGCTACACTTAAAACGCAGATATTTTATAGATGCGGTTTTCCCCCCTCAAAAGAAAAACAGAATGAGTTTCAAATGAAAGCTCTTGATCTTTTTTGTGTTCAGTCACAGAGCATTCAACACACATTTTTTTTTTTATAATTTTTTTCCCTTGCAGCCAATCAGGCAGAGTTTCCATCTAAATGTTTAGCAAATGTGAAGTAAATTTCTGAACTGCTTGTTATGGAGGAAAAAGTGAGTGTTCACTTAAAAAGCCATAATTTATTCCAAACACTCTTGTTTCCGTCCCTCGTTATCGCATCTCGAAGTTTCCTCAGGTTCATCAGATTTCAGATGAGTTTTTGGAGTGGAGTTTCCATTCAGTTTTCGTATATGCAAATTTCACATTTACATATGGATGACTAACTTTGCATCTATGAAAATCAGCCTCTCTCTCTATCTCTCCCTCACTCACCCATTCGATTTCAATGTTTTTTTGTAAGAGTACATAATGTGCTCAGTTTTTTTAAAAGGTTTTCTGGGGAAAGCCAAACTGAGAGTCTTTTGAATATTTACAGATACATTTATTGTAAGTTCTGTTTACTGTGATATAAGGTATATTCTGAGGTATATGAGGTATATTCTGAATATTGAATAGTGTTAACCCGATTTTGTATGTTTGAATAAGTCAAACATACAAATCTTTACTCATTTTAAATTCTAAGTCAATGTGTTATTTCTAGGAAGAAAAACCCAAAAAGATTTGCTGATAGTAAAGTTCAAGCTTGAAATGAGTAGAAAATGCTTGAAATAACTTATAACTCATATCGTATTTATTATTATTATTTTTATATAAAAAGGATTGCATTTTACAACAAAAGTATCAATGGTAAAGACGTAGCATTGATGATTTCCGACCCACAAAAACCCGTGTATTTATCTGCTTTTATCTTACCTAACGCAGTAAATAAATAAAATTCACCTGGCGGAAAATGTAATTCAGTTATGGGGAAAGGACACGCACTTGCGGCATCAGTTTCACTTTCATCTAGTGAACTTGCTACTGAGCAATATTCATTACAGCACTTTGGCAGGCAAAGCAGGTAGCAGAACAAACAAAGTCAGATTTTTCCTTTTGCTATTAGGTACAGATGGACAAGCTGGAGAAAGAAACTATAGAGCTCTGACCCCAACCCTATTAAACATCTTTGGGATAAATGTGAATGCTGACTGCACCCAAGTCCTCTTCACCTCAACCTACATCACTACCTGACTTTACAAACACCCTTGTTGGGTGAATGAACAAAAATCTTCACAAAATCTAGTGTATCATCTTCCCAGAAGAGTGGAGTTTATTATACCAGGAAATTTACTTGTATTCTTGTATATAATTTCACTAAACCTTTGTCCATATTTGGGGTAATAACACTTAATGTAGCTAACTAACCTTATCAATTTTCTAATAAATTTTCTAACTTAAATCTATAAAATGTTTTTAAATGTAATGTCAATTAATAAAAACTTATCAACTTTTTAAGTGACCTAATCAATCAGTGTCACGATATCAAATTCGACATAATAAAAGTTTTTTCTTCCCTTGATCAAGTTAACATGTGACTTTTGGGTTATTTCTAATGTTATAAGAATGAATGTGTCCATGTTAGAAACAGAAATGTGTGTGTGTGTGTGTGTGTGTGTGTGTGTGTGTGTGTATATATATATATATATATATATATATATATATATATATATATATATATATATATATATATATATATATATATTTAATGCACATTTATGCAAATTTTTTACTCAGATATAAAAATAATAAAATCTACTGAAGAAATATTTTTAATCACTAAACATTTGTTTTACTGATGCGCCAAGTCTCAAATAAACCACCAAAATGTACCCTGATTTACTCATCTGGCAATTAAAACCGTCCGTGTGGAAACATAGCAAAAGCTCCTTTTGGTCACCTAATGATATCCGTAATTTAAGACATAATAATTACTTTAAAACATTCATAAGAATATTTTGTCTTTATGCTCTATGTTGAGTTTGGTTTCACTAATAATAAACATACATAAAGTATCCATAATTGTCCATGCTAATGTTTGAGTATTAAAAACGTAAAGTATTAATTTAAAGTACACTTAGAACGGACGAACATGTGCTTAAAAGTTGCCATGAATCACGAGTTCTCATTACATTCATGCGATTAATTCTGATTAAATATTTTATTCGATTGACAGCCCTAATATATATTCATAGAGGATGAAGAAAAAATATTTTTGTAAAGTTTTTAAAGTAACATTTGCGGTGGGAAAAGAGTCATGGCTGGCGTTTTTGGTGGGCGGTTATTGCTTGGAAGGAGAATCGTTCGCGTGATGCTCGGTGTTCGCGAAGCAATTTGTCGCTGGTAATGCAACTTAAATTGTATTTGAAATGTTTGCTCGTCCTGCAAAGTATTCGTAAAGCAAGTGCTTCGCAATCCAATGTACCACCGTACGTAAATCATCAGGACACCAAACAGAACTTTTGCTATGTTTCCACACTTTTAACTAGAGGTCGACTGATGCAGATATCAACGATTTTCTTTTTTCCCCTTCATCTCATAAAATATAGTACATAAACAAGACATGATCCATTGCAAATTAATCATTTAATAAACAACACAAGCGTCTCCAATCAATCGACTTGTTACCAGGTTTGGTAACCGTGTCTACCTGTAGCCTAAACTACAGCTAGTTGAAGAATCGCTAACAATACAGTTCCAAAAGGTTACTCTCATTCTCTCTCCAAAATCAACATCATATTTAACCAATGAAATATAAGGCTAGATAAAATACGATTGAAAGCCTGGGACACTCTAAGCTGGCGGTGGGCCGTCGGGGAATGTTGGGTGGGTTTTCAAGCGTCGGTCTTCAGGGCTTGTCGGCAAGAAAAAGAACTGTTAGCTTTGCAACTTAAGAGACATGACTGCAAAAAGTTAGCAATGATCACAGCATGTGGAAACGCTGCTTGCTTTATATATTTACAGTTCTAGTTTTTCCGGTTTCCCTGTATGGATGCGGAATACAGACTACCGCCTCCTGCTGGTATGGGAAAGTCATGTCTATTTACAGAAGCGCAGAATGTACATGCACTGTTTGGTGAGGCAGATGTGCCTAATGCGTCGGCCGATGGTGATTCGTTAAAAAAATGCCCAATATTGGCCGGATTAATCGGCCGACCTCTAGTTTTAATTGCCAGATGTGTGAATCATGGTGGATTTTTGTGCTCAAGGTCAGATTTGGCACATCAGTAAAACAAATAGTTAGCGATAAAAAATTATCGCAGTTTGTTATTTATTTTAATATCCGAGTTAAGAAGGGACGTTGTGAATGATGGTGTGTTGTATTTATTTATATCTTAATAAATATGGGCAAGCAGAAATGCCGTGCTAAGATGTCTCCGGTCCCGAAAGGTGGGCTGGTTCTGCCCAGGTCGCCATTGGCGCGTAGGGGTCTGGGACTTTCTGCCGCAATGTCGAGGTGTTGCGAGGGTCTAGCGGGAATTCCTATTCCGCATCTGCCGTCTTTGCCTGTAGTGAGAGGGAGTAGGGTAGAGTAGAGAGCCACCATTAGTCAGGAACAAAGGTTCTTCACCTCACTCACACAACCGCCACTCAAATCAAGCTCCAGCTGTGTCTCGTCAGGACACCATGCCTCCTTGTTCTCCGCACTGGGCTGTGCCCTTAGCACCGTCTTTCTGCACCCTACTGGTGGTTGAGTTTGGAATGCTTGCCCCTTCCGGTACACGAGGCAGAGGCCCATTGTCATTTATATATAGAAAATATATTTTATTGAAAAACTGTAGCTGTAAAATTGGCTGGATAGGCCAAAATGGTGCAGACAAGTTTTATTATAGTTTTACAAGGATTTATCTAAAAAAAAAAGCATGGGTGTTTGAATAATAATAAGACACGAGTGTCTTTCCAATCTTTACTCTAAAGTATTTTGTTTAGCAGCAACACAGCACAACAGTGCTTTCAGAATAAGTGTGAATAGGTCATCTCATTCCCAATGGACTTCTGCAACTCAAAAGATGGTCAATGGGATTCATCTGGGGGAATAGTGAGGACAGCTGAACAAGTGTGCTTTAAAAGAGAACTGAGGCACAGCCTTGGATTTGCAAACAAACAAAAAGCAGCATGTTAAAGCTTACTCCGAAATCTAGCGAATACCCGGAGTATTTCCGTAATGTTGAGTAGCGTGACATGCAGTTGCAGTCCAACAGCAAGCTCGCTCAATGACCAGGTGCACTCTGTGTGTATGTGTGTGTGTGTGTTTGCTCTTGTCGTGACTGTGAGGCCGTTGCTAGGGGATCGGCTTATCTCCAAACCGTATCCATTTCTTAACCTCCCTCCCGTCTGCCCCCTTTCCGTTTTGTCTTCCGAATTCCTTCATTCCTTGCCGGCCAAGTCCCATACGGGATGCTTAAACACACACACACACACACACACACACACACACACACACACACACACACACACACACACACACACCTGCCCCAGCCAAACAGCTGTGGAGAACATAACATCGTTAGGCTGACTGATGGAGAACGAGTGGCCTGTTTTATGGGGAATAACATCATGGCTGTGATCCAGTGGCTGTAGATTATCACACCCCTGAGGTTATTAGCAATAACGCACCAGGTCCAGCGTCCTGGACCTTAAAAACACAAGATGTAGAATGCTAAGAAAACCAATTTTAAAACGTATTAATTTTTTTTAGCATCAATAAACTTGCAGACTAGCACAGAGTCTGTCAGTTGTATTGACAAATGTAAATAGTGTGAGAGGAAAAGGTCCGATTTATCCACATTTTCCCTCAAATGTCTTGAATAAGCTTAAAAAGTATTAACATGAATTGTACTTTTACTATTAGCCTACTTCCATTTCAATATTCATTGGGTTCACCTTCCTATAAGATGAAAACAAATCATTGTAAGCTAACTTCTCTAGTTATGCTAGTTATACTATCGAATTCCTGTTTGGATAGCTGTATCTTTGACACTAGAATACAAAACTCAACAGCCGGTTAAGATTTTTAACCACTATGGTCCTGTTTCTTTTTTGACATGTACATCAGATTTGTAGGTGTTAGCAAACGTCGTTTGTTATAATAATTTTTTTTTTTTTACTTTTTTAAATTCACTTTTAATGGACCTACAAATTGCATGGAAATGTATAAAGAAATTAGTCTTAAAGTGCCATATGTTTGCATCATATTAAATGTATTGTTAAGCTTGAACACCTAGGCTAATATATCCAAGCTTATATCCAAATAAATATTTTTTTCTTATGTTATATATATTGTATATATATATATATATATATATATATATATATATATATATATCAATTTTCTAGCAATTACTAGAAAATAAATACAACAAATATAAAAACGTATACTATTCTGTACTATACCTCCTGTGTTATGTCATCTTGGCTGATAAGGTTTTACTTTAGTATTCCTACACAATCCCCTTCCTCAGGATATCATCAACTTACTGAAGTGCACCCTCTTTTTGGATTCCCCCCAAAACCTCTATTCTTTGCAGTTGAGGAAATAAGTTTGATTCAGACCAAGACTGAAGGTTAGGTCTTCAGTTTGCCCCTCACCTGCAAGCTTATTTCTGCTTGTTTTATGCAAGTTTTATAGGGTTGGTGACTTTTTTCTTGTTGATGTAGGACTCAATAAATGGTGGATTTGATCTCTGATGCCTCCAGCTACATAATTGGGTCCTTTATTGTTGTTTGGGTTTTAGCTGTTTTTTTTTTAACTATCAAGGATTGTTTATGCCTCGGGGTTCGTTTGTGTTACCTGGGAGTCCTCACAGATGCACTGATTAAACTGAACATTAATGACTTTAAGCAGACTGTGATTTGATTTGTACAGCTGAGAAGTCGAGGGTTAAGGTTCTAGCTTAAGGCTCCAGCAGTTGCAGCTTGGCAGTGCTCGGATTTGAACTTATGACCTTCTGATCACAAGCCCAACATCTGAGTTACCACATTCCTATCAGTCAAACGATCAAATAGCTGGCAGCGGCAGTTAAGAATATATTGTGCCTGCTGCTGTGACAGTACCTACTGCTGATTGAGGTATTCAGCAGAGCGCTAAAATTACACAGTTCGTCTTATGAAACATCGTTGGAATGGATCCGCTGCGTAACTCGATCGCGCGTTCACACATCCCGTATTGTGACATCCATCTGCTAAAGAATTTCATCCTCGTCACCAAGGGCCAACAGCTCGTTTCCTAATAGCTCCATGCTTCCAGAAATTTCTCCTCTACTACTTTTTCATTGACTTCAGGCTTTTCCTTGTATTGTCAGCTACACTGAAATGTGTCAGAACAATAGAGGTTCACAACGTTTCTCCTGGTAACATACTGCCCTGTGTATACACGTCTGGTCTACATACGTTACTTTTGCTGAGATTTGGACTCTGGCTTGCGTTTAAAGCTTTCCGATTTTTTACCAATGAAACATTTGGTTGGAAAAATGGACGGAAAAACTATTTGAAAATGAAACATTCCTATGAGCAAAAGCAAGCTAGTCAGGTAAAGCCATAAGCTGTTGCATAAACAAGGAAAAAGACCATAGACAGGGCATGATTTTTTCTCCAAGTCCACATGTCCAGAGACCTCAAGGTTAGCTAGCTAGTTGGCACGTGGCTAGCTAGTTGTTTAGATTAGCTAGCGAAGCATTCTGTGAAATCATGTGATGACTGTGTTCTTTGCTCATGTTTGTAAGCTCTATTGTCATAATGTTTGTGCTATTGACTCCTGGTCTGGAGAACAAATTAAATTGATTGTGCTTTCACAATTATGCATTTGGCTTTTGAACACAAGGAAAGCCTAAAAAAATGCCAATAAAGGGAGCTGCCTTTAGATTGGAACACAGGGTTCTATGGCTCCTGAAGTGTTCTGTGTTATTAATATTGTCCTGATTGGTAATTGACAGCAGTGCAAGATCTGTACGAACACGGACATCTCTGAGCTGCACCATTCTTCCGTCTTCATTTCTCCCTCAGTCTCTCTGTCACTCTATCTTTCTTCATCCATCTCTCTCTCTTACTCTCTCTCTCTCATGACCTGTCTCTCCATTCCAACACTTTCGATCTTCACCTCTCTCTCTCCTCGACTCTTACTCTATTTCACACTTTCTCCATCTGCCCCCCTCTTTCTCTCTTTCTCTCTCTCTCTTTCAGGATTAGTAGTAACTGGATCTGTTTGGCACAGCTGGAGGAATTTTCATTACAATGATCCTGGGTGTGGTACAGCAGGAATGTGGCCCGAAACACACACCGGCAGCACGGACGGACACACACACACACACACACACACAGATTCTTTGCAAATGACTTGATGCATGGGTATAGTATATACATAGTCTTACTTACATGCATGCTTGACATTAACTAACACACACACACAAACAGGCACACACACACCTACACACATACAGCATAGTCCCATGTGTATTCTTTTAAGCACTTTGGTGTCACCTTTTCTTTCTTTCTTTCTTTCTTTCTTTCTTTCTTTCTTTCTTTTATCCAGTACTACTTTATAAACGAGTAAGCAGGTGGCAGATGAAAAAGGTGTGGCATGTCCATCTTTGTCCTGCTCAGCTTGCCATAGTGATGGTCATTGGGTGGAGTTTTTTTTTAGAGAAACAAGTTTGAGTGTGGCAGCTCTACTGTTGTTTAGGCTGTAACTTGTACTATGGTACACACACACACACACACACACACACACACACACACACACACACACACACACACACACACACACACATTTTATCCCCTCTTGTTAATGTGTTGATGGCAACAGCTGGATGTGAAAGGTTTGATCTTTGACAACAACTGGACAGACAAAGTTTAGACTACAGCTGTGTGTGTGTTAGTGTGTCCAGAATAAAAATGCACTCACTATTATTCCAATAATTAAGTGTTTTAACAAAACCATTATGTCCCAAAGTAGAATTTTCAATCAATCAAAGATTCAAAAATATTTTTTTCATGCACTGGTTAACAAAAAACAAAAAGGGATTTAAAATTGTTAAAAATCATTGGAAAATGAAATGAAATGAAATGATGCATGCATATATACATCTTACAAAAGTAAGTACACCCCTTACATTTCAGCAACTATTGTATTTCTTGTCAAGGGACAATACTATAGAAATGAAACTTGGATATATTTTATAGTAGTCAATGTGCAGCTTGTATAGAAGTACAGATTTACTGTCCTCTGAAAATATATCTACCATTATTGTCAAAATTGCTGGGAACAAAGTGAGTACATCCTGAATGAGAAAATGACAACTGACTTTTTGAGGAAGCTGAAGGTGATGAAGTAGCTAAGTATGTCCCCAGAAATAAACCTTAATTAAGCACCTGTGGGGCATCCTTAAGCGGAAGGTGGAGAAGCGCCATGTGTCTAACTTTCAGCAGCTCCGTGATGTCGTTATGGAGGTTTGGAAGAGGATCTCAACAACAACCTGTGCAGCTCTGGTGAATTCCATGCCCAGGAGGATTAAGGCAGTGCAGAATAGCAATGGTACTCACACAAAATATTGACACTTTGGACACAGTTTTGACATGTTTATTTAGGGTGTACTCACTTTTGTTGGCAGCTATTTTGACAATAATGGCTGTATGTTAAGCTATTTTTAGAGGACAGTAAATCTGTACTCTTATACAAGCTTGCACACTTTGTACACTCAGCAGTGTAGGGTTTTGTATGATCAGATTCATGTATTTGATTAACCAGTTCTTGCAAGCAGGTGCTAATGATCATCAATTTCATATGTAAGTTGAAACACAGTCATTAACTGAAACAGAAACAGCTGTGTAGGAAAGGAAACTTTGCAGCAAATGAAAGACACATCATGCTTACTTCCCTTCAAACTTGGAGAAACCAGTGGGACCCAGATACAAGTATGTACTGTCTGGATAAGTCTGGCCAGAAGTGGTCTTCATAGAAGAATTGTAGCCAAAAAGCCACACCGCTAACATGTACCCAAAAATAAGATACTCAACTATGCACAAAAACATAAGAACTGAGGGCACAAAAATGGCAGCAGGTGCTCTGAACTGATGAGTCAAAGTGTTAAATATTTGGCAGTAGCAGGATGCAGAAAATTTGCTGAAGGCCTGGAGAGCAATACAATAATGAGTGTCTGCAGGCAACAGTGAAGCATGGTGGCGGTTCCTTGCAAGTTTGGAGCTGCATTTCTGCAAATGCAGTTTGAGATTTGGTCAAGATTAATGGTGTCCTCAATGCTGTGAAATACAGGATACTTATTCATCATGCAAAACCATCAGGAAGCCAAATTTTTTCTGCAGCAGGACAGTGACCCTTAATCTTAATTGAATATTAGAGCAAGAAAGTGATGGTTTGTGTGGATCTTTGAGTCTAGTTGGGATTACATCACAAGACAGAAGGATATTTGAAGTTAGTTCTTCAATATGTTTGAACAACCTACCTGCCGAGTTCCTTTAAAAACAGTGTCCGAATGTACCTAGAAGAATTTAAATACAATAAGCATGGCTTTTAGTTGACATTTAAATTATTATTATTATTATCATTATCATTGTAAAGCTAATAATGTTTCTTGGCTGCAGCCTAAGACTATAATTACAGTTTATAAGGAATATTTATTATGCATTTTTATTTTCCTAGCAAACACACACATACTTATATTTGTATTAACCCTTTTTTCGAAAAGACCTTTCTCTCTTTGGAATCTTTGAAAAGATTGTCCTTCATATAGTCATGAGTCAAGGCTGAAAATATAGCAGAGATAGAAAAGAAAGGGAAAATCTGATATGATGCAACCTTCGAGCTTTCATTTTTTCCTTCTGCCAATAGTAAAGCTTAACCCCTCCGGTTCTATCATCCCTGTAAATATCTCTGGCGCTCTCTCGCTCATTATTCAGTCTTTAATCTGTAGATTAGGAGTGTGCGGATCCCATCAGTCACGGGAATGAACTTCAAGGCCTAGCTGATGGGGTGGAATGTGGGAAACGAGGGAATCGCACTTCCGAGTCAGCGTAGCCAAAGAGATAAAGCTGCCTCTAATAATGCACACTTCTGAGAGAAAGAGGTAGAGCGAGAAATGAAATAAGCCAGAAAATTGAATCAGACTACCACCAGATCGTATGATGTAACCCACTAAACATGTTCAGGTTTGGAAGACCGGTAAAAAAAATGAAAAGACAAGCTTCGCTTAACTGGATGGCACCTGTGAAGATAACTGGAGAGAATATATACACTGTAGGTCCAAAAGGTTATATTGACCATACATTCAGTGCACTATACACTTTGACCAGTAGGTTATTACTGTAGATTATTGTCCTAAAAATGTGTCCTTGCAGGATGTAGGGAATAGGGCACAGCGAAGAGGTACAGTAGGAGAAAAGGAACCCAAATCTTGTTAATATGAAAAACTAATTTAATCCACATATTGTTAGATGCAGAAGTTTCTGTTTGTCTGTCTGTCTAATCCCCCCACCACCACCACCACCTCTCTCTTTCTCTCTCTCTCTCTTTCTCTCTCTCCCCAGCTGTCACAGATTTTCTGCAGATTCCTCTCGGCTTCAGCAGACATTCCTATGTCATTACATAGAATTATATTACTGCATCTACTACCCCCTCACAGCCTCAACTACCCCCTCTCTGAATTTACTACCCCTTCACTGCCCCCTCAATGTTTTTACCAGAGCTTTACTGCCTCTACTTCTGCCTCCTTGCCTGGACTACCTCAAGACTGCAAACTCAACTACCCCATTACTCCCTGCCAGTACCATTGCCACACCTTCACTGCCCCTAATATTGCCTCACTCTAGCTAGGACCTTGACTGCATCCTCAGAAAATCTACTACATCCTTACTTCATTGCTTCTTCTACCGCAGCACTGCCCCTCACTACCTTTACAAGAACCACACTATGCCATTACTGTCCCCTCAGGTCTGTTAACAGAATCCTACTACCTTTAATACCCCCTCACTACTTACTACCTTCACTCACTCACTTCCTCTACAACTAAAACCATTACCTTTACTATATTATGCACCTCTCCAACTCCCTCATTGCTGCCTCCGTCTACTACCTTATTACCCCCTCGCTATTCTCTCAGCACCTTTACCAGACCTTTATTGCCTCTCCTGCCCAATAAGTACCCCACAATGTACCCTCATTAAATCATCACTGCTTTTATTATAAGATTTCTGTTGCCTTTTTACAGCCCCTACAGCCATTTTTCTCAGCCTATACAAGCCTTTTACCTTCTTTTTCACCCCCTTTCCATTCTTGCTATTACTCTACTGCCTCCATTACTGCCTCTTCTACTACTCTATCTCTGCTTCTAAAGCCCTATTATAACCTCTTTCGATCTATACTACACCAATCTGCTTGTTACTACCCCGTTGTGAGACTACTACTCCAATTAATGTCTGAAGCACCCCTGATGAAGTAACCCCCATGCCCCCCACCCCCCAGCAGCTTCATTACTTCCTCCATTTCCCCATTACCAGCCCTACTATACCTGTGGAATTCTCTAGATATAGATATCTAGATACATGCAAGCTTTCTATTGATTAAATACACAAATGTAATCTGCAGACACATGTGGCGTGTGTAGACGTGTGTGTGTGTGTGTGTGTGTGTGTGTGTGTGTGTGTGTGTACGAGTGAATACTGAGCGAGGCAGTGTGTCAGAGGAACGGCATGTCTACTCAAGGTCACACACAGCTGTTGAGAGAGAGGGAAAGAGCACAAGGACACATAAACAGGATACCTCAAGTGTGTGATTACACAACTGTGCGAAAAACACACACACACACACACTTAAAGCCTCCTCCAGTTTCTAGTGTCTATTCCATGCCTTAATTCAATTTCACACTTGAAACATTTGATACTTCATGTACTAAATTGTTGTTAGCTTAACAAATGGCTAATTCTCTTTATGCTACTCGTTTTTAAAAGCAAGATCGCAATGACAGACTCACAGTTTCTCATATATCTTTTTATGTTTTGTATATATATATATATATATATATATATATATATATATATATATATATATATATATATATATATATATATATATATTGCTGTGCGTGTTCCAAATCATACACCGGAATTCACTATGCACTTCATGCTAAAAAAGAGCGCACTTCCTGCCAAAGAAACTTCATTCGCAGCTTGCTTAATATCATGTATAATTATTTATATATGATGAGAATTTTTTTTGTAGGGCGTACAAATTTTATTTATCAAATCAATACCATAAACAACATACGGTCATCATTTGTGTTTTAGCCTTAAGCTGGAACCAATTCCCTGTTCCACAGACTGTGGCCACGCTAAAACGTTAGCAGAAGTTAAGGTCAGTACTCTCTCTCAGTGTACTCTCAGTACACTCTCTCACACACACACACACACACACACACACAAGTTGCAAAAAAGAATCTTGACCTTAAAGTTTGTCCTGGTTTTCAAATTAATTTCTGTTTATTGTTTGTAATTTATTTGTATTTGCATATTTGCATTTTTAAATCCATCCAGATACCTACCTGCTAAATGCTTTTTAATTTCAGGGTGTGCATACAATGCTATTCCCTGTGACCAATGAGCTGTCAAATAGACATAATTTAGATTCTTCCAAAATTTGCATTTACAAGATCCAAATTAATCAAATATAAGTCCCTCCAAAAGTATTGGAAAAACAGTGGTTTTTGTTTTTGCAATACACAATTTATTTAGGTTTCAGCTCCACAAAAATATATATGTGGCGCATATACGACATGGACAAAAGTTTGTAAACACCTGACCCTGACTGAGATCTGCTTTTTGAACATCCCGTTCCACATTTAGTCCCCATTTCCTGTCATAATATCCACTTTTTGTGTTGTGTTTTTATAGTGTTAGAACATTTTTGTGGTTTAATAAAAGGATTTAAACACTTCCCTGCGTGATATCATAGGGAATTAATACAATATTAAATAAATATATTTAAATATTTAAATACTGAATTTGATCCGCTAAGATTTGTTTAGTAGCTATTTGTCCTCCTTATATGTTGCAACCCCAATACAAGAATAATGAAACTATTGCTTTGATTGATTATAGATAGTGAGAGTAAAAAAAGGGGTTTTATAGAGTCTCTGCCATTGACTGAGTGTGATACGAGTCATTCCTCCTCCAGAGTCCTTCACTCTTTCCATTAGAGTTTGAGCCGGAATGGTGGTGTGTATATCCCACCAGTTTCCCGCTCTCAAATGACTCGAGTACCCGGGAATGCCCGCATCACTGTGCCTCGTCTGTCTTTCTCCATCTGAGTCAGCTACGCTAGTGAGAAGAAAAAAAACAAACCCAAAACAAACAGAGTAGCACATTTTTTTGCGTGTTCCCCTCTGAACGCGCGTGCGGTGATTCATTGGCTCTGACTAAGCCGGCTCATTGGATTCAAAATAACCCAGTCAAAAGAAAAGAAACAGAAATATGCCAGCTCACCATTAAACATTTCCAGTTGTGGTCTATTTGGAATGGCTCACGTCGATGACTTCAGCTGCCTGAGTAGCACACTAATATGGGGAGCAAGATGAGAAATGTTCAGGAACAAACATTTTTTGGGCCTTTGGACCACGATGCCATTGGTTCATCATTCTGTCATATAAACTCCACCACACACAGTTTCAACATCATAAGTCATGTGTGAACGTGGCCAATTCTACAATATTATTATCTTCATGTCTATTTTGGACATATCCCAATGCTAGTTAGGTCACTATTACTAATATTGTACTGTATTACCAATTTCAAGAGATATTAGAGGTGATCGTATTTTGTTCAACATGCAGAATATAAACCATAGTGTATGGTGTGCTAGACATTCAGATCACACACAAACTATTTGCTGTTCTACTATCAGCAAATTGAGTTAGCACATTGTTGTGGTATAAGAGAAAAAATATAATTTAGGGCGTGCTATTATTTGGAAAAACAATAAACTTTGTGGTGGTCACAGTAACTTCAGTCCATGCAAAGTCACACTGCCTGGTTATGTTTTATTAGATAAAACAAATATTAGGATATAACTATATGTTTGGTGTAAAAAAAAACACTTAGTCTAAAATATGCTGCTCGGGTTGCCAGTCAAACGTCTGAGTGAGTCATGTCAAGCAACCGGGCTAGTAAAGTTGAACATCTGACCTGGTCAAGTCAAACATCTGGGCTAGTCAATTCAAAAGACCTGGCTAGTCAAGCCAAGCAACTTGGCTAGTCCATTCAAGCAACTGGGCTAGTCAAGTTAAACATCTAGGCTAGTCAATTCAAGAGACCTGGCTAGTCAAGCCAAGAAACTGGGCTAGTCATGTTAAACACCTGGGCTAGTCATGTTAAACATCTGGTCTAGTCTATTCAAGCAACTGGCCTAGTCAATTTAAACATCTGGGCTAGTCTAGTCCAGAAACCTGGCTACTGAACACAATCAAATAACTTGAATCTGTAGAATTATTTTAGGACTTACAGTTAAGATACTAAACTAATTCCAAAATGTGCTTTGTATTTCATCCACAGCTACTCTTTTCAAAAAGACCTAGATCCTCTTGACAGTGTTTGGCCCATTCTACTTAATTTAATAATTACTTCAGGTTTTGCAAAACTGAAACAATGGTAAGCGAGCAGATACATTTCTTGTTTGTCAAAGTCCATCCAGCTCCAGCTGAAAAAGCTCAGGAAAATGACCAGATCACATTCACAATCAGGTGGGATTTATTTAACATGGAGCGGCTCCGACTTTTTTTATTAACATTATGACGTGTGGGTCTTCTGTGTTTGATGAAAATACTCCCACACCTGCTGGGAAGGTGCGAGCGTTTACGTTAGCGGTTCGGATTTCGGGAATCTCAGGACAGCAGGTGGGCCACTCGGCTAAATATTTAAAAAGCATGAGGTTCAGATTTATACTTAGTAGTAAGTGCACACACACACACACACACACACAGACTTCAAGTAAGTGTTCAAGTGTTGTAGTCATTTCTTCCCTCCTGCTGGTGTGTACTGATCTAATCTGCAGAGCTGATTAGACAATTCATGCAGAGTGCATTTACTAACTTGATGTGGTGTTTGTTAGCTTCCCACCATGTGTGTTAGCTAACTTGCTTTATGTCATATGTGCTACCATTAGCTAATTTTATATACTGTCGTAAGTTGATTCATGTGGTGTGTATTAGCATGCTCCCTGTGGTGTATGCTGGTGCATGTAAGCCTGCTTTGTGTCGTGTTTTTGGGACCTTTTTTATGCTAGCTCATTTTATAGTAATGACAAAGTACACAAGCAGCAGCTTGAAAACCTGGATCATAAGCTAGACTTCACAGACATCTTTATCAGCATCCAGAACTATCAAACAGATCTCTATCAAATTTCAGCATTGGCTTCTGTATAAATCTCATTATATGTTAAATAACAGTAATAATAACAACGAGGATCAGTATATATTAGGGGCCATCATCCGGCGGACCGGAGTCCAGATGTAAACACAGTATCATTTTTGAGTATTTGAAAGAACCAAATTCTGTGCCGAGAGAGGACAATGTGTACGTTGATCCGACTCCCTGGAATGGGTAGAAATGTGTTTGATTTTTGCTGTTTTCCTTTTTAGGCTAATAGAGAGTTTGGTTTATATTAGGGCAAGCAAGCGAGGGAGGAATGCACTTCCCTTGAGGTGATTTAAAGGCCCTCAGTGACGCATGTCCACGTCTGAAATTCCTGGGCATTCCTTAAGCGCGATGACAAAGCACACGCAGTTACACACAAATTCTTAGTAATCTCTCAAATCCGGTAAACTAACTGGGACAGAGAACTAGATACATGCATACAAATAACTCTTGTAACTCCATCATATTTCACAAATTTAAGATCAACAACATTAGAAGCAGATGCCAAATCACTAGGCATATTTCCAGGCATGAATTGTGCACTCCAGAAATATAAATCCTGGAACATTTGGAAGGCAGCTGCCCTCCGAGGTTCCTGTTTTAGAGCAAGTCTTAGGCCAGTATCTTATGTAGGCTCTGAAGCTTTTATCCAGCAGACCAAATTTCCATGAACGTTCTGCAAAATATTTTTACATTTCACTCATTTGACGCGTTTATTCTAAGCAACTTACAATTGAGATACGATACATCTGAGAGTTAATGGTTTGGCTCAAGGACAACAGGGGCAGCTTTGCGATGCTGAGATTCGAAAGACCTTCCAATCATAGCGCCGAGCCTTAACCACTGAGCCACCAGTACTGTAATTGCTGCCCAATTAAAAGTAGCTTTACAAATGTCGGCGAATTGCTTTTCCAGTCAAGTTTGCGTTTATAGATTGCTTTAACATGACATGGAGGGCAGAATAAGACAGTGGCATGGCAAGCAATGATGGAAAATAGAGGTAATGGTGGTCAGGATGGAAGAGCAGGGTATCAAGGAGGTAGACTGTCCAGACTGTAAAGAGACATAAAAGGAAAGAAAAGTCCCTTGCTAAAGAGAAAGGGAACCAACAATAGCCATTGTGTAGAAGTATGGATGCCTTGTCAGTATCCTTTTTGAAAGGAATTAAGTTTGGCTCACCTGCTGCCCCTGTGCCCACCACCCTGCTGTGCCACATGACCCAAAAAATCGTCTCGGAAAGTTTCCTGCTTAGCATGAAGAGGATGAATGAAGGTTTTTTGGAGTTTCCTTTTTAAAGCAACACCAAAAAAGGTTGTATCAAAATGTTTTAAAGCTAGCATTGTTTACAAGAAAGTATTTTATTTATCTACATTTGCATAATATCATCTTTAAAATAGTCCCCTTGCACAGCAATTCAGTGCTCCCAGCGTTCCTGCCACTTCGGAAATGTGTCCTGGAAGTCTTCTTTTTGAAACATGTCAATCACCTTCTGGATCTGCGCAACCGTGTCAAAACGAACCTTTAAGCTGGATCCACAGGACTGGAAGGTAGGTTGGGTGTGGGAGTAAGATCATTTCTCTGACGATCATCATACACAAATTATAGAATAGTTTTGACATTTTTTACGGCTCGATCTCAGTGACTTCTTCAAGTCTTCCAGATCTCTCGTCGTCTTCTAGTGATGTTCTTGAACCGCATGTGCCACTTAAATCACAGAACAACTCATTGCAGCACCCCTTTATGTCAAGTGTATGCCATGTCAAACATCTTTGCGGCTGATTTGCCCAGTTTCATGCAGAATTTTACGGTTACCCTTTGTTCTAACTAATTGTCCACGATGAAATCGCAGACGTGGTAACACACGTGGTAAGAATAGCACCAGTTAGCACCATTATTCTAGAAGGTTTTTCCCATTAGGAAGAGGTTTCCATGGCAAGGGTTCTGAGCCAGGTAATGCTTTGCTGGTTGGTACCCCTAGTACTGAAGGTACTGCATTTGCATTTCTCAAAAAAATAAGAAAAATCCATCATAAATATATTGTCAGTGGATTGATGCATATTATAGGTACAAAGCATATACCATTTAGAGTACAATCTCAGCAACAAGGAAAATCTGTTTATTTCTGTGCATTGTCCATTGCCACTGGGTATGCACAGAGGAATAGGTTTCCTTCTCGAGCAATGTGTAAGGAAGACATCCACTTATTAGTGCATCTGGAAGAATTCAGAGTGTCCTGGCATCAAGAGACTGGCCTTGGAATTCCACCATTGCTTCCTCTGCAGTACAAGTCACATCAATCACCCTGAAAGCAGTACTTGGGATAAATTACTGCAGTCAGAAAGGTGGATTAAGTTCATTTGTAATTGTGGGATGGTGCTAAACATCAGTGGGCCTCAAACAAGCACACTGAGAACCGCTCAGGAAGAAGTCTGCCAGTGTTCCTGTCTTTGTTTTGTCATGTCACTTTGAACCAGGTGCTCCCAGAAAGTTTTCACCACCTAACAGACAACAGAGACTGAAAGTTGCAACTGGAAAGTTGTATGAGTCTGAAAAAGATATAATGAATGTATTTTATTAAAGTCAAATGAAAATTAGATTTACCATGCTATTTATTTATTTATTTCACACTAATAGCTGCTTTTTGTTTTAATGTTTAAAACTGGTGGGTTCCATAGGAATGCATCAGGGGGCCCCTTGTGCTTTCAACTTGTTGGGAGGGCATAAGTAGGATGTTGTTTAAGACCCTTAAAGGTGAATAGATAGTCACATTCTCATAGAAATAGGGTTCCTTAAGGGGTATTTAAATGGTCAACATTTTTTGCTTTATAAAAGGAACCTTTTCCAAAAGGAAGGCTTGTGTTCCTTGTGCCTTTTAGACCTTTTAAGTTCTACATAGTGTACACCCAGAGGGTCAAAATATAACAAATAATTTTGAATGTTATATAGAAGCTTTGTTTTAACGGTTTATTTGAAGAATCCTCTCTTGAAGAATCTTTTGCATGTCAGAAACCTTGCATTTGCTACACTTAGGATTTAATACAAGGATTCAATATTACCTAAGTCAGACATACCTTTTAAACTCCCTGATTGATTCTCATGTATATAGTCCTTCCATTTAATGTTTGGGCAAATGATGTGTTCAATTACATCAAACTGCATCCCTGTTCCATATTGATGGAAACTATATCCATCATTGTCATTAGTATCTGTCAATATACCTCTACAGTTGGGGTAAGAATCTTTGCACAAGCAAACCCTTTAAACTCTTGTTCCTTTTGTAGTGTCACAACAAACACGTTTGCTACATCAGCAAGATTAAGAAATTAAAGAATAACAATCTTTGGAAAGTTTCGCATTAACATTCATGCCTCACAACTCCAAGACTCTATGGCTTCATCTGGAGCTCAGGTGGATTGCTGTTTCACATGATCTGCCAGTGTTTTAAGGTTTCCACAGAGTTTTCCAGTTTCCTCCCACCTTCCAAAAACACACTCTTAGGTGGACTAGTGAATCTAAATTGCCAATAGGTTTAAATCTCCTATACAGTTGAAAGAAAACAGAGGGTACATGTTACCGATGTGTGAATTTAAAGTTAGATGGTTAGCTAAACCCGTAAGTTTCTATCTATCAAACAACAGAAATGGTTACTATTCCTTCTTCTTCTATCTGCTGCCCCATTAGTGGTCGCCACAGCGGATCATCCGTCTTCGTACCCCCCTTGTCCTCTTCATCTGCCTCTTTCTAACCAACTACCTACATGTCTTCCCTCACCACATCCATAAACCTCTTCCTTGGCCTTCCTCGTTTCCTCGTTCCTGGTGGCTCCATCCTCAGCATTCTTCTACAGATATACCCCATGTCCCTAAATTGTACATGCTGTAAATGCCACTGTCTCTAAACCGTACTTATTAACTTTCCATTTCACTCTTGCAGCTACCCTTTCTTTCCCATAACTTCATGGTGTGACTGATCACCTTTATTCGCTTTAGTTACTGCGGGTCTGCACATATCCCTTATTCTTAAAAGCCGGCATACTTCTCCTCCATTCCTCTTCCTCTCACCTTTCAGAATCATGTTAAACAATCTAACCCTCTCCTAAACATCTCCACGCTCTACTGGTATGTCATCTGGGACAAGCGACTTTCCACTCTTCGTCCTTTTAATAACTGCTCTCAATTCCTCCTTACTAATCCTATCCACTTCCATTCCTCAGCTTCTCAAAATACTGCCTCCATCTTCTCAACACACTCTCCTCACTAGTCAAAACTTTTCCATCTCTATCCTTTATTGCTCTAACTTGTAGCACATCCTCCCAGCTGTCTCCTCTCCTTTTCCTCCTTCGGGCCAACAGTAGCCCAATTTCCACCGGTACCCTGTTGGCTAACGATACCTGTGGCGGTAGTTGGTAACCCGGGACTTGACTGATCCGGTATGAAATTCTGATCACTGATCCGAATATTTGATTTGGCACATGTTTTACGCTGGACGCCCTTCCTAACGCAACCCTCCCAATTAATCCGGGCTTGAGACCAGCACTAAGAGTGCACTGGTTAGTGCAACCCTAATGGCTTGGTTTTTGGAACTAATCCACTGGTTGCAAAAAAACCCACAAAAAACAGACTAAAATATGGAAGTATAAATATCAATTCATACTCATATTTCACTTCTTGTCAAGTAAATAAATTCTCATTTTCCAGTTCATGCACTTAGCTTACCAGACACTGCCATGCACAATACACTTTTTTTCCCTTCTTCTCTTCTTTCCTCTAGCTGTGTGATTTAATTACCTTCCAGTGCTGGTTCACGGATATTCTGTGGATTAGCCATGCTGGAAATTTGATGCCGGATAAATAACACACTCCCAACACCCGCCCCCTCATACTGGTTAATCGATTCTTCATAGATTGACTCCTTGTTTCTGTTTGAGGAAAAAAAACAGGTCAGCGCTGTTGTGTACATTTTAATCAAAGGAGACTGTTGGACATAAAAATGAATCAGTGTGGGATTCATTTCCAATTTTGACATAACTGAAAAGCATCCTATATACAATCTCTAGCTTATGTTACATGCCTTAGTCCATAATGGATAGAGTGGAGAATACAGCATTTTACATGTACATGCTGAGCAAAACGTTATATAGATAATACATGCGCATGTATATTACCACATATAGAGTCTAGAATCTGTTATAGTGCATATATGGCTTTTTTGGACGTGTAGTGTACTACATATGCTCTATGTAGGGCGCATGCATGCAAGAGGATTAATACCAGATGGTTCCTTATTAGACGCTACATAGGGTCTAAATTCCATATATATGTGTTTAAATAATGAGAGTGTGCACTCGAAGGACACATTAATGCACTCTGTGTGCACTCTGACCCTTGACCAGGGGTTAGCGAACTATAGTTTGAGCACGGTCAGTTGAGAAAGGGCTGCTTTCATTGACCTGCACTCAAACGGTCCGTGCGTGTGAAATGTTCTAGCTTTAAATCAAAAGCTTCTGTAGGCTGAACTACAAAGTGATGTAAGATTTACAGGCTTTGTAAGTGTCAAAAGAAAGCGAGAGAGAGAGAGAGAGAGAGAGAGTGTGTGTGTGTGTGTATAAGTGTTGCAAGCGTTAATAGCTGCTTTTGGTGTGGTTTACATCCAACTCTTAAATGAAACACGCTTCAAGAGATGAATTCATCGTTAAGGCTGTTAAGAGAAAGCAAAGCCCGTCACTTTAGCATTTAGATGCAAGATGTTAGTAGTTTAGAAGTAGACACACACACACAGACACACACACATAAAAAATTGTTTGCAGGTTGTGCGAACACAAACCTGTCCCCAATCACATGCTATTTCTACAATATAGGTCAAAAGATATATTCATTGTTAATGATCAATCCACTCTGGACGTGTCCCAAACCACACAACCTACACACTCTCAAAAAAATGGTCATGAGCCAACTGGGTCTTATTCCTAACCAAGTCCAATACCACTGCATACTTTAGGTCACAAATGTCTCCGCATGATTAGTCCACTTTGGACATGTATTACATGGCCTATTCACTATAAAGGACACAGAGCCATCATCAGTGGACTGTGGATGTGTTCCAAACCACACTATTCACTATCAAGGGCACATAAAAAAACTAAAGAATCCAATGGGGATATGTTCCAAACCACATTCCTTATTCACCAAAATGGCCATATGAACACTAACATGAATTCAAAGTGGACGTGTCCCAGACCACACACTCTATTCACTTTAAGGGACACATAAAAGAAAAAAAAAAGAGAAGGAATTCAAGAAAGTTGAGCAAATTCCAAAGCATAGAGCTTTTCTTACTATATCACAAAAACATTGCCATGTTGTGGTTCTACAGTAGACAAGTCCTTATTCACTATAAAGGACACCTAATAACTAGCATTTGCCTAATCAGGATGTGTCCCAATCCTTGAAATCTAGGTCACATGAACAATAAAAATATTCCAAAAGCATGCTTTACTCTATAGGTCAGAAATGCTTGTCCCAAACGGTTCACCATTAAGAGTCTACTGTGGACGTGTCCCAAACCACACACTCTATTCTCTAAATAGGCTATTATCACAAACGTCTTAATATGATCAGCCTACAATGGTGGAATTCCAGACATACAGATCACATACAGACAAGTTTCACATCATTTGTCCACTGTGGACACGTCCGAAGCCACATGTCCCAATTACTATGTAGACTACACAATCACCGTGACAAATGTTTTACTGCGAGTATGGATGTGTCCCAAACCACACATCATATTTACCGTATAGGTTTCCATGCATGCCTCATTGCATTATGAATATTCTGGAACTAATGGGCTAATAATAGACCTTAACGTATTGAAATACATTGTGGGATTGCACAAAGGGGGCACGCTGATTTCTAGTTGAAAAACATGGCAATCTGCCAAAATAGTTTGCTGTGTAGTGTGCAGGATTTAAGCATGGAAAAAACACAATGTACAATTTGTCTAATTATACATCTCGACACCGATAAAACCGAATGGTGCATTCCAGCGGGGATAAAGAATGCATGCGGGGAAGTTTGCGTGTGTGTGTGTGTGTATGTGTATGTGTATGTGTGTGTGTGTGTGTGTGTGTGTGTGTGTGTGTGTGTGTGTGGCCTGCGATCAAACGTGCTTTGATTTGTGCTTACTGAAACCTTAACGAGAATAGCATACTTTTTATAGGAAGAATGCCAAACTTTAGGGAGTTAGATGGTAAAGCCGCATCTGTGATAAAGTTATATGCTTGGGGGTGACACACACACACACACACACACACACACACACACACACACACACACATTACAGGCACGGGCCATATCAAAAGACATACTAAAATGTGTGTGTGTGTGTGTGTGTGTGTGTGTGTGTGAGAGAGGAATGAAAGACAGAAAGGGAAAAAATGCAGGACTTGGATTTTTCCTTGTGTACAGTATGTATGGATGTCCACAAAGATTTGTTTTATCTTTGTGACCATCATCATCATGTCGTCCTTCTGATATCAAAATCATTGCGGTAGTCATTGTGGAAATAGTGTAAACAGTAAACAATGTAGAGGATTTAGATTTTTACTGAAGGCATTGTGGACATTGTGAATTTTATAGATATTGAAGACATTATGGATATTGTGGTCACTGTGGGTAACAGACACTTAGGATGACTTTATATCATAGACATTGTGTACAATAAATATATTTCAGTCATTCTGTAAACAGTGAACATTGTACATATTGATTTTTTTGACATTGTGGATATTTTAGACATTAAAGACATTGTAGCCTCTGTGGACAGTATGGCCGTTTTGACATTGTGGACATTGTGGTCAATGTTGTCATTGTGATGTTGTAGACATTGTTGACATTGTGGATATTTTAGACAATGAAGACATTGTAGCCTCTGTGGACAGTATGGCCGTTATGTCATTGTGGACATTGTGGTCATTGTGATTGTTGTAGACATTGTTGACATTGTGACCATTGTGGTTGTTGTAGACATTGTTGACATTGTAGACAGTGTGGATATGATATCTTAGTCATTGTGGAAAAAAGTGTAAACAGTAAACATTATAGATATTTAGACATTGTGGATATTATAGACTTTGAAGACATTGTGGATACTGTAGTCACTGTGGACAGAGGGGGGGCGTGTTGAAATTTGTGGTCAATGTAGCCTTTGTTTACATGTGGTCATTGTGGATATCACTAGACACTTAGGATACTTTGTGGACACTGTAGACATCTAGTGTGTGTATATATAACCTGAAGTTAGTTATTCACATGTCAAGCAACTTTATTATCTGTGCTCCCAAAGTATGGATTATAACCATGCAGGGGATATATGGGTCAGGGGCTTTTCTTAATCTATGCCTCAAACATCAGCATACTGTAAAAAATCATTATTCACACAAAAGAGTCTCCACAGTATATGGTACAAAAAACTCCAGTAAGGGGCAGTTCTGGGGGTTGAGGTGCCTTGTCTTGAGAGAGGTCACAAGAGAATGGTGGCAGGAAAGGTGTAGTAACTCAAATAACCACTCTGTACAACCGTGATAATCAGAAAAGCAACTGGGACAAGAAAACAAACTGCAAGGCAGATGAACTATAGTAACAGAAAAAAGAAAGATTGGAGACTTGTGGCAGAAAATAGCTTGTTTTGCTGTTATTAAACACTAGAGATGCCTTCTGAAAGAAGAATCTCCCCAGAGGAAACAAGATCATTTAATGACCCCAAACGTTTTTAACCTGTTTATGTGGAACATAAGTAACTGTGTTATTAGAAGTGATAACATATTGAACAGTGGTTCCAGTTATTCTGGGGAAAGTTCTTGAACAATTCATCCCTACTGTGTATTTGTTCCGAAGAACAACCATAGATTGCTTAGCAGTGACCAGGACAGAAGTGGTTTCTGTTGGTTCTCCGGTTTTATTTGACAACGTACAAATTTTACTCACTCTCTACACTATACCACCTGTGTGTGTGTATATGTGTGTGTCAGTCAGTAACCTCTCACACAACCCCTCACACAGGTGTTGGATTACATCACCCTAATCAAGCTGAGGTTTGCATTTCCCCTCCGAGGTCAAAGGTCTGCGGTTGTTGCCAGGGAGGCAGATGTGAAAGGTTAAAGGTCACAGTGGTGAAATGACGGTTCTAGGAAGAACAGGTTTAAATAAATCAGGTTTGTTTTTTTAAGGGTTTATACATACTACCACAACACTTCTTTCTAGCCTTATTTGTTGCTGCTTTGCGGATATCGTCTGTGTTACAAAATATAATATGATCAAACAAAAGACATAGATTTATGAAGTAAAGTGAGCAGAATGGGGCATTTAGACTAACACTTTTAAAAGAAGCATAAGCTAAACCTGCTCCCGCAGGCTATTTGCACTGACGATAACTTGCTAGCCAAGCAGCAACTCATGCTAGCTGGCTAACAGTGTGTACAGCGAATAAGAATTTCTATAATTGCTATATTTTTTTTCATTTGCTGTAGATATAATTTGAAACTGTATTGTAAAACACTGCTGTACTATCCAAACAGTTAAAGAAAATTATAATTATATAAACATTATCAACTTTTTAGAATTGCGGAAAATATGCTTTATGAATCATTCCTCTAACAATTTACAATATTTACATTGTGTAGCTTTTAAAAATAAATAAATAAATAAATAAATATATATATATATATATATATATATATATATATATATATATATATATATATATATATATATACCTCAGAAAACCTTCTCCTAAATCATGCTAGCTGGCTAACAATCCAAATGGTCGATGAAAACCAAAACAGAGTTTACATTTTCAGAATTGCTCAAGATATTGTGTGAAATGGTTTTCTCGAAGGATTCCTTTAACAATACATAAATTGTATGTTTTTTTTTTTTTTCTCATTTTACCTCGGGATCTATTGTTCAAGTTCAAGTTTATTTCTATAAACATTTTCAACGCTTTTCACAATGAAATGTTCTCAAAGCAGCTTTACAGAACTTAAGAATTAAAGGGAATTATGTGTATTTGTCCCTGATGAGCAGCCTGGGGTGACTGTGGCAGAGAAAAACTCCCTTAGAAGTTATGAGGAAGAAACCTTGAGAGGAACCAGACTCACCCATCCTCATTTGGGTGATATCAAGTGTGTGATTATAAATCATAAAACAATACAAAACACCGGAGAGAGAACTAACATGAGTATCGAAATGCAAGATTATGAGTAATGTCCTTTCTACAGTCATATACAGTCATTTGACGTTGGAACCAGGAGCTACTGAGCAACTCATAAAATAGTTTAACATTGAGATCATCATAGATCCAACACCAGCTTCTCCATTCCAGAGCCTTCAAACACTCAAAGAGGTCTAGTGTCCAAACTCTACATGAAGTGGGATCCAAATGGCGCTGGTACGTCTCTATATGGTCCTTGATGTTTGCAGGCATCTACTACTTTGAAGATCCGTAATCTTTATGAGGTGGAACACGACTGGAGCTGGCGCAACCTCAGGATGCCTCGGGATGGGTAGAGAAAGAGAAGCAGTGGAGAGGAATTAGCGCAAGTTGATAATGTCCTTTCGATTAAATGTACTGGAGCACAAGGTTATGATGATATGTGTAACTGGGAGAGTGTGTCTGAGCCCTGAACACGGTCAGGAAGACTATTCCTAAAGTTTAGGAGCTAAATGTAAGAAAGTCCAGAGTTTTGAGACCTCAAAGAGCGTGACGGATTTTAGCGTATTGTCCCTTATAGCTTTAATTCGGATTTCGAATTAACGCACGACTTTATACTAGAGTTGTGTTATTCCGGGTGCTCAAAACACGCCAGGTTTCTGTTTTTTTATGTCTTTTATTGGAAGGTGCAGGCAGTCGTGTCCTTGACGCTCGCTCCCGCGTTGTATTCGGATCTTATTTTTAGTGAGCGCTAGCGTGACAGCAGTTTGGCGTTGACTTACAGTCACAGAAGAGGATAAATAAACTGTAGGAAATCCTCACATTTAATCCTCCTCGCCTATTGTTTAGCCTTGAAAAAACACACACCCTTTGGGGAGGCTTCAGAAAGCACGAAACGTCTCTTTGTCCCAGCTTTAAATGCTCAGAAGTGTGTGTGTGTGTGTGTGTGTGTGTGTCTGTATGTGTGGACAGAGTATTAACGGAGGTCTTATACAACACAGTAACTGATTAACCAAACTGTGAGAACAGACCTTTACTCTCCCTCTCTCTTTCTCCGAGAAAGAAAAAGAAAGAAAAAGAGGGAAAAAAGAATTAAAGAAAGGAGACAGCATATTAGTTTGTAATGTCTTTACATTGTTAGTGTGTGTGTGCACATATTTGTGGGGTTTGTGCAAGTGTGTGCTTTGTGGTGTGTTTAGTTCAGGGCTTTTTATTTTGCTGATTTGATTATTTCCTCTATGGCACCTATAATGTTTAACTACCTCAAGCAAAAGTCTGTGTGTGTGTGTGCACACTAGAAAGAGATAACGCCGAGTTGTACATTAAAAGCAGTTGAATAGACGACTTCCTTCCTCGTGTTGACCTGTCGCTCACACTCACGTTTACTTCCGATCCCGCCACCTTTGATCCCTCCGGCCCTGGAAAAGCGAGCGAGCTGATTGGAGGCTTCGCCGACGCCTGTAAATGTTTGCTCTGGCTTTTGTGGAATCTGGCAAACATTTCTCACAGAGCGACAGGTTTGACAAAATCACATTTGGGCACATACTGAATAGAAAATGGAGGAAAAAGGGAAAAAAGAAAGAGAGAAGGAGAGAGCGGTATTCGTAAAATAACGGAACTCTACATCGTTTTGTCTGTCATGAAGTATTCTGTGAGCTAATAAAAAGAAAAGACGTAAAATGAAAGATCAAACAGATGGAGTTTTTCCTTAGGCAAATTTTACGTTTGAGTATCTGTTTCATCCATAAAAAAAAAAATTAATAAAAAGACGTCATGATATTAGACTACGGTCCATGCAAAAGGACTCCTCAATGGCAGCAGTAGTTCTGAAAAACTGTTGTCACTGTATTTCTTGCATAGTGTTTCCTGAGATACCATTAGCATTAGAAGATTCTTAGCAGATGCTAGCTAGCACAATGAGCACTTGCAAAATTATGCTAGATTTTCACTCCTGGTTAAACTAAAATTAAAAGGAAACCAAAACTGAAATCAAGAAAAGAACAGAGTTTATTAATGTAATTGTTAATTAAACCACATCTATATGAATGCGTTTGATATTTATTGCCATTTTGTTACTAGTGCAACATTTTTTGGACACGTAGTTTTGTCACATTTACTATTTTCACAGGGAAAGTTATGCGTATTCAGTGTCGGATTACACACCTGCTTCGTTTTAATTACCTGTGTATCAAACTGCCAGTTGAGTTTAGTTGAGTAGAGTTTATCTGAGACAACGTCCTTCAACAAGGGCTGGACCTCAAGCAGTTACTTTTATCTCAGAGGTTATCTGAGCCAAAGATCTTCACCAGGGTGCACACTTTAAGGAGTTGCTTTTACCCGAGAAATAAAAGCAGGGATAGAAAATGCAAACCGCAGATTTGATGTTTGCAATCTAGTATATTGTCAAAATATTGCTGCGTGAATATTATAACATGTGGTTGAACGCAGCAAAATGGCTGCCGCTGTTGTTATTTGAATGTTAATAAAATAGCACTTGATCCAGCACGTTGTATTATGCGCATGCAACTTTGAAAAATGTGAAAAAGATACGTATATTTTTATAATAATAATAGTAATAATTAGCTACTTGCCTATGGAAGGAATACCTTTATAGGAATATAATCAACATCAAGGTTGTTTGAAGTGGTCTCTTTGGGAACTTGGAGGAACTCAGACTCCTTCTATAAATGTAATATCTCTTTGCATATCATATTTTCAATTGTCCTTTCCTGTGAATGAGTTGTTACTTACAGGATCAATAATGCATTTAACAGAAGGCATAAATATGTTTATTTTATTGAAAGCAAATTAACAATATAACTGTTAATTGGATGTGTAAAGCAGAGGTAATTGAAACTTTCTTCACGTTCTTGGTGTCTGTTTTCTCTCTCTCTCTCTCTCTCTCTCTCTCTCTCTCTCTCTCTCATTCTGACTGGCAGGTCAGTGTGAGGCTTGTCAGTGCTCGCATTATCAGTGCGAGAGATCCTGCAGTACATGCTAATAGAGTTATTCAGCACGGCGGAAACACACACTGAGCGAGGCATAGAGATGCAAATTAGCCATTAAAAGCTGGCACGAAGAGGAGGAAGTGAAGGGATGGGGGTGATCCCAAATGAATTATGGGACACGTTTACCCATGGGGCATTGGATGTTCTGAATTTGTGGGACAACGCCAAATTTGTTTTTTTGTTGCCTGCATGCAAATGGTCCTCCAGAAGCAGATGGAACTGATGACCCCCAGTTTGACCCAACTTTCAAAAGTGCGAAGACGCCATTAGCAAATTAGCAACAGTTTTATTTTGTTCTGCTTCATTGGTTAAGCCATAAAAGCACGCTAACGTTCCAGTATTTGGTTTGGTTCGGTATATATTGCATAAGTGTAAACTGATAATGGTGTGTTTACGTGGACTACAGTTGATATAAAAACGGTCTACACACCCCTGTTATTGAAATGAGTTTTTTTAATGCTGTAACCCTTCTATAAAGGGTCATGTGACTGTTGTTGGAATTAACCAATCACATTCAAGATTAGGATGGGTTCTCTTTTGAGTATGGTTTTTGTCAAGATTAAAATTTTTTTGCCAGAGTCACCTCTGAATTGCTCATTAGGAATAAACTTATCTACAAGGCTGCTTTGTGACAATGTTCTAAAAATGACTCTATTTAAACCCCAAATAAAGATCAGTGGAATCTGTTGATTCTGTTAACATCTACAGCTGAAGAAAGCATGTACCTTCATCAGTAAAGGAGGAGGGTACAAAGAAAACAATTCCGAAGCATTATATCTAATGGACCACCATGAAATACCGTGAAGGCCATTGTGAACAAGTAGAGAAAACAGGACACCACAGCGTCGTCACCAAAGAACAGGACGTTCCCTCCAAAACTGATCAAAGCACCAGACAAAGACTTGTCAAGGAGACTGCCAAGAGGCTTGTAAAGGGGCTGCAGGAATAGCCGAAAAGTTCTGGTCACTTCCTGGGGCACTTATTTTTGTCTACAATCACTTTTCTTTTCACATCCAAGCCTGCCTAAATCACTTAAAAACATGGTGTAAAATTATCTGATGAGACCAAGGTAGGACATCTTGACCATCTTGTTTTTGTCTGATATCCAAACAAGGCAGATTATAACCAAAAAAGAACACTATGCCAGTGGTGAAGCATGGTGGTGGGAGCTTGATGTTATATTGCTCCTTCTCGTCAACTAGGACTGAGGTTTTAGTATTGCAAGTGTGCTGTATTGCAAGCAAAAGGTGATTTGTTGTCTTTTTCTGTTTTTCCTCCTCAAACGGTTGCTATTTGTTATTCAAAACAATTTTGCCGGTAGCCGTGTCATATTAAAGGTGGAAAATAAAAACATGGTTTTACTTCTTCAGAAAAAAAGAAAAAGGGGCAATTTTAACAGGGTTGTGGACTTTTAATGTGCACTGTTGATAAGTAAATGTGCTATGTGGTTTGGGACACCTCCACAGTGATTCCATGGATGGCAGGGTTCTTGTAAAGACCTATATCGCAAATAGGGTGCACGGTTTGGGACATGTCCACAGTGCATTAAGGATGTAGCGGATATTGTGTGCGGTTTGGGACATCTCCACAGTTTACTGAGGTGCTTAATCAAAGATGGCCCATGTAGAGAGTAGGGTGTGTGGTTTGGGACACGTCCACAATGTGAACTTAATATAAGGCTAGTCGTGTGTTAAGGAGAAATTTGTTGTTTCTGTGTGTGTGTTGTAAATGACAGCTGTGTGTGTGTTTTTTTTTCAGACTTTTCTTTTCCTCTCTGCAAGTAATGTGTTACCTTGCTCCAGGTTCAATCTGTCATCAAGCGGGGTGTGTGTGTGTGTATGCGAGATCCAATAAAAGGGTTCAAGTAGAGATCTGTCATGCATACACACACACACACACACACACACACACACACACACACAGATACACATACATTTGCAGAAGGCTGCCAGCTGTCAGGTTTGTGAAAGCACATTCCGTTTAACGTCCTGCAGCTCTTTCTCTCTCACTTTCTCTCTCTCTCTCTCTCTCTCTCTCTCTCTCTCTCTCTCTTTAGGTCTCTTGCCCTCGCTTTAGAATCAGCATGTTATTGAAATTCATCCAAATATAGCATGTCGGGCCTTGCACAGAGGAAAGGCGTTGCTGTTGTGTTTTCAAACTGCAGGTTGCATTTAAAAGGGTGCTAAAAAGCAGCCACACAACACCGACATGCACACACGTTCTCTCTTTCTCACACACACACACACACACACACATACACACCCCAGGCTGATTGATCATCTGTCATGGTAATGAAATGTTATACACAGTGTATTGCCCAACCAACAGCGATTGTGGAGCCCGATCGGGCATTGGAGTCATTCAGAGGCCAAACAATCACAAATACATACACACACACACACACACACACACACACACACACACACACACACACACACACAACCAGCGTAGCTCAAATACGAGGTGGAAACAAAAAGTTTTGAGACCATTGGTGCTAACTGGTGCTATTCTGGCCACGTGCGTACACGTGAAAATCTGAGTGAAACTGGGCAAATCTGCCACAGAGACGTTTGACATGACATAAGTTTGAGTTGCTGCAACGAGTCATTCGAGGTGTTTTGAGTGGCACGCATGCTTCAAGAGCAAAACAACATCGCTGGAAGATGGCGAGATGAGGAAGACCTTCAACGAGATGAACCCCTAATAAATGTCCAAACCATTCAGCAACTTGCGTATGATGATCGTCAGAGACCGAGCCACAAGATCTCGCTTCCGCACCCACCCTACTCGCCAGATATTTCTCCTGCAGACTTCACCCTCTTCTCAAAGATGAAGATACAGCTCAAAGGTCGCTGTTTTAACGTCATTGCAGAGATCCAGCGTGTATCGCACAAGATGCTTGACACGACAAAAAAGACTTCCACGACACATTCCAGAGGTGGCAGGAACGCTGGGAGCGCTGTATTGCTGTGCAAGGGGAATATTTTGAAGGTGATGATGTGAAAACTAAAATAAATAAAGTACTTTCTTGTAGAAAAGCTAGTCTCGAAATGTTCTGATACCACCTTGTACAAGTTTAGATGAAGAGAGTGCACACAATTTCAGTATAGATCCACAAGTCTACATTTACACCCCCCTTTTGTAATATATACCGTATACCCCCATTTCATGATCATTACCTAAACCTATACACTAGAGCATTATGGGTACTCTGTAATACAGTACTTGATAATCTGGATCTGACCTTTTTATATTTCATTGTATGTCCATTCAGTAATTCTTGAGCTTGGGACATACACCATGGACATACACTTCCAAAATAAATAGTAAACAGAATGAGGTTGAGGAGCGAGTGAGAGTAGTTTGTGTAAAATCAGTGTCATTTTTTAAGTTCTCTTGCACTTTTCTTTGGAAGTCATCAAACATCTGTGGAAAATATTTATTTAAACATGGGTTTTTTTGTTTTTTTTTTGCTGTCACACTTTGCCAGGATTACTCCAATATGAAACTATATTACTCATCAGCCCCTGCATATCACATATTGGTCACACCCTAAATTAGCACATACATTACATGGACAAGACTTTGTGGACATCTGACCATAAGATTGGTGTGTACTTTTTGAGCATCCCATTCCACATTTACTCCCCCTTTGCTGTAATAATAAGCTTTACTCTTGTGGGAAGATTGTTCCAGAGAAAATACACACTTCCTTCACTCTAGTAGAAGTACAGATACTATACTATAAGTATTGATTACACTTTTTCACTTAGTTAAAGTAAAGAAGTATGGACTCTGATATGTACTTAAGTAAAAAGTAGTTATTACTTTTACCTGTTTTAGTGTCATGCTGGTAACTTGATCTCATGTCATATTAGTGTTTTAATACAAAAGAATTTAAAATTTTGTTACCTAATGAATGTATCCAGGCTGAACATCCACCATATAGAACACAAACAGAGAAAAGTTGATGATGACCACGTAATCAGGAATGTCTTTATTCTCAGTCATGTTCACATCATTGACTCCCTCTGTCTCATCCACACATTACCCCCAAACTTCTTGTTGGTCGTTGTTAGCCTGTGATGTGTGAGAGCTAGGAAACGATACGCCAGTGGTAGGTTGAAAAAGCCAAGAAATAGGTTGATTTGCTAAAAACAGCGGGTTGAGAAGAAAAATATTGATCGTGTCACCAAATAGATTAAAACTGAAGTACCGAAATGTAAAAAGTACAAAAATGTAATGAGTGAAAGTGAAAAGTGAAGTACTGATATCAGAGAAATTTACTTAAGCACGGTCATGAAGAATTTGTACTTTGTTGCTTCCCATCTCTGGGTACGAATCAAATTTGGCTGGAAAAGACAAAAGTGTCTTAGTTCTGTAGTTTTGTTTATATGGTATATTTGGTATAAGTATCGTCTTGCACCTCACAGTTTGCCTTAAGTTTGTTCTTCTACATGTGCTGTCCTTGTTATGCCCAGGTTTAGTTTCTGGTTGTCAGTGTTTCATGGTATTTAGAGAATTGTTTCGTTGTTTTTAGATATTTTGCACTAAATTAAAATAATCTTCACTCTCCAATTCTTCTATAACACAACACTTTTTTTCATAGTCTATCTGCTAGCAAACTGATGCATCACTTTGAGTTCACATCCTGAAAACATGTATATTTTCGATCAAAAATAAGCTATAGAATGCAGAATCTTTCTTAGACACCATCACAAAACCTGACCATTCAAATGATAATGATAACTAAAGGGTCTAAGCTCTAATCTATGTGCTAGATCTAATTCTCACATAAACTTTCTTTCGGCTTCTCCCATTCGGGGTCGTTCAGCGGATCATCCGCATGTTTGATTTGGCATATGTTTTTTGACGCTGAATGCCCTTCCTAATGCAAACCTCCCCATTTATCCGGGCTTGGGACCGGCACTGAGTGGCTGGGGTTGGTTCCCTGACCGGGGATCGAACCCGGGCCGCAGCGGTGAAATCTAATTCTCACATAATATATATAATATTTGATAGCATATTAGCTACCAAAAACAATCACATGGTTTTCATTGTTTTATTCGGCACTGTTAATTTAATTTTAACGCCGATCCTATCGAGCTTCAGATTAGTTGCTTTGGATAATGGCATTGAAAATGATATTATGTAAAACAAAATCACGGATAAAAACGCAATAGAAATGTGATGCATCTGAAATGTTATGTAGTATGTATAAGATATTGTGTAAAAGAGCCCATAGACAACTTGGGAGAGATACTGACTAAATGTTAAAGGTTGAGAGTTCTTAGAGAAACTCTTATCTAACTAAGGATATTGTGGTTATAAAATTATAAAAAGGACAATAGGCAAACTGATCCAATAATCAGATCAAGAAATTTCCATATAAAACCGACCCTCTTCCAAAGAAAAAGCACTAAAGTAGTGCATTTAAATCCTATACTCAAGCCATTTCCTGCTCTTCACACTTATTTGTCGCAAGTTCTTCGGTGATGAGCGACAGAGACACAGCAGTGTGTTTGTTTTGCTCGAAGCCTTCTTGCTCACATCGCTGATGATGACGTCTCATCGGGTAATTGCGGTTTCGGATTTCCTGCAGCTGAACTTGTTTTAACCCCGATTGCGGTTATTCGACATGTTAAAGCTAAAAAGGGCAGAATTTCGCAACATCATAAACACAACCAAATATGAACAATAAAAAAAAGCTATGTGAAATGGGGAAGGTTTGAAACCACACACTTTATCTGTTAGAGATCCTTTTAAATAGATTTGACTGTGTTTCGACAAAATGGTATACAACAGAGAATTAAGTCCATATACCTGGTAATATCAGATGACAAGACTGACCATTATGACGTCCTTTTCCAGGGTGAAGTTACAGTTATCCCATTAATACAAATGAGCAGTTAAGAGGTTAAGGGCCTTGCCAAGGGGCCCAGCAGTGGTAGCCTGGTGGGGCTTGAATTTGACCTTACTAAACAGAATTTAATTGACTTAACTTCAATAATCATGTGCCATTTTGTTTCGGATTTACAGGCGACCCATCGTATGAAATCCCCTTGTTAGGGATCTAAAGTTAAAAGTTGCTACTTTCTTGGGTAGATTTAGGACTGCATTATTTCTCATGACTCTATTATTGCATATTTGATAACTTCAACACAATAGACTTCGAGGCCACAACCACATAAATCCAAATCTCAAAAACGCTTCCATTCCTATACTGCGCATGTTTGATTGTGTAAAATGCTCTGGCCTTCGTGGTTTATTTACTTTATGCCTCTTTAAATTGGTGTGGAAAAGCCCTATGTTTTTAAATGGACAAGCGAACATTTGGCATTTGTTTCCTCTACGGGTAACCCAAGACTAAAAAGCTGTTTGTTTTAAGTTGAACGGGTCACATGACTAAAGCACATGACTAAAAACACATTGTTTTGAATATCATGCATGGGGGCTTTTGAAAGCACAAAAACACCGTCATACATTTTTATCACTTTTAGAAAAGAGAGTAAGAGGCTTTTACTTGTCATATATATACACTACAGAATAGTGAAAATCTTTCCTATTATTCCAGGGTCAGCCATTATATAGTGCCCCTTGAGCAGAGGTGGGTGCTCAGGGATTCAACAGTGGCAGTTTGGCAAACTTCCATTCAGTAATTTAGAACCTAAACCACTGAAAATCCAGACTCCTTTAATAAATACAGTTTCATACTGGTTCATTATGTCACATACTTAGAATACAGTCAGTCTAAATACTTTATGTAAGAGAAGAGATTTATCAAAAGCAAGTTTTGTTTTATTTATTAGGGGGAGAGTCTTAATTTAGGTACTTTCAGAAGCAGTAGGTCTTTTATATGTCATTTTGAGGACTGCTGGTGACTGAATCTACCAAAGTTTGTTCCTCTACCTCATTGAACAGAAAAGAGTCTTGATGCATTGTACTCCCTTGTACCTTGGGAGTTGGTGGTATGATTCGAGCAGTGGTTGAGGATTGGATGGTGTGTAGTACAGTGCGAAAGATAAGTGCTGTGACAGAGAGGGGTGCTGGCCCATTTTTGGCTTTTCAGGCATCAGTGTTTTAGACCTGATGCAGGCAGCTACAGAAAGCCAGAACTTGGCAAGGAATAAAACAAGTCATGTAGCTGCATTCTAGATGCACAGGTCCAGAGGTATCTGGAAATCATACTTGTAAAACCGACTCCATTACAAGTCACCAATTTCAATAAGACTTGAAAAGTTTGAAAGTATCTAATTGTAACAGTATTTGAGTATTTTACTCATATTGAACATAGGCTCAAAGTCTTTAAAAATGTTAGAGAAAAGCTAAAAATTGGTGTGTGTGTTTTTTTTTAATAAAGTAATGTTTCAAAAAGGTATTTTGAATGAACAAATAAACGTACTGTATCATGTCACATATTGAAAGAATTACTAGTTTTCAATGGACAAATACAATTACAGTAAATCTTTTTAAATAAAGGAAAAACAAATATTCAGAGCTGACTGTGATTTGATGCACTTGGTCTGAAATGATTAAACTTTATCAAAACCATTTTTTGGAATTTAATCAAGTGCTTTCTTGGACTGAAAATGAGACCAGCAGTGATAAAAAAAACAAGTCAGAGTCACAGTCGGGGAGATGCGGGTAATAATGCCTTAATGACATCTTTAATAGAGGTGCAAAATATAATTGGTAAGAGTCATTGTCCTTTAAAATATAGTGTAGTAAAATTAGCTTATATCTTTGTTTATTAAGACTAGAAGGTTTACCAAAAATTACTATAAATAGTAACAAAGTACATTTACTCAAATACTTTACAAATGCACAGGTCAGATATCCTACAGAGGCAGACTTCCTGAAGTAAGTTTCAGTAGTCAGGTCTTAAGTTACTGAGGGTCTGAAATGGCACCTGAGTGGCCAGACTGGTCCAAATTAACATGGACATATCCCAAGTTAAAACTAAAATAAATTCAGAAACTGATTATTTGCTCCATTGGTAACACACATGAACTTTCTTATTATGCAGAACAAGGAAATGGTTTATATCACTTTTTGTTTTTCTTGCCTTCCTTGCTCTCTGGCTTGCTCATCGGGATACGTCACTTTACAAATGTCTCCAGTGTTATGGGTAAGAATATTTCTTTATTTTTTTTCAAGGGATGAAAAATCTTTTCAAGTGTTTTTTTCTTTGTGAAATCTGCCAGGTTAGCACGCAAACCAAGCTAGCTTGCAAACCCTCAGCAGTTACTAGCTAATTTTTTACAAGCTAAGATCAGAGATAGCTAATTAATCTAGCACACTTTCACTGATTTAAGCTTAGAAAGTACACCAGTGTCAGGAATTCAACCAAGAAAGTGTAAGTCTACTGGAATGGGCCCATGGAATTCCTGGAAGACACACTTAGAACTTTATTCCCTCCACTGTTCTCTTTATCCAGGCCAGCCTTTACACCTTTGACACTTTTTCATGTGAAACCAGGTGGATGGAAACCAAACACTGAGCTGGAACAAGAACAAAGAGGAAAGGATAAGAAACATTTGCGTCTGTTCAATGTAAAAGACACTCCAAAGCGACTATACAAGTAAAGCACAGAAAAATATGCTTTACAGGATGCCACGGGTAACATTCCTGCTATCCTGTGCTATATCAGTACACTAAACACCATATCTGGTTCTGAGATACAACTGTTAAGCATTTTTGTCCGTTTCTTTTTTTTTTCTTTCGTCAAAAGTTTTGGCCCCTCAAAAGCACATGAGCAAAACAATGAACATCGCCAAGTCTAACAAGACTATGCAGAAAAAGTGAAGGATTATTTTTTTTTTTAATAGAAGAACGTTAGCAAACATTTGAGAAAATTTAGAGAGCAAGATTTTGGCCTGTTATGAAGTATTATAACTGCAGAAAGTATTCACAGTGCTTCACTTTTTCCACATTTTGTTACAGCCTTACTCCAATTAATAATTTTCCTCAAAGTTCTACAAACAATAGACCATTATGATAACATGAAAGAAGTTTGCTTGAAATTTTGCAAATGTATTAAAACTAAAAAGTATTCACAGCCTTTGCCATGACACTTAAAGTTGAGCTCAGGTGCATCCTGTTTCCACTGATCATCCCTTAGATGTTTAGAGTTGGTTGGAGTCCACCTGTGGTAAATTCAGTTTATTGTACATGATTTGGAAAGGCACACCTCTCTATATGGGGTACCACAGTTAACAGTGCATGTCAATGCACAAACCAAGCCATGATGGCCAAGAAATTGTCTGTAGACCACCAAAACTTTGGATTGTATTGAGGCAGAGATCTGGGGAAAGGAACAGAAAAATTTCTGAGGCTCAGGTTCCAATAAGCACAGTGGCCAAATGGAAATGGAAGAAGTTTGAAACCATCAGGATTCTTCCTAGAGCGGCCGCCCGGCCAAACTGAGCGTTCGAAGGGCCTTAGTCAGGGAGGTGACCAAGTGCCCAATGGTCACTCTAAAAAAAAAGCTACTGCATTTCTCTGTGGAGAGAGGAGAACCTTCCAGAAGAATCACTTCTCAATAAAAGACACAAAACCCCCCCTGTAAAAACTTTCAGACCATGAGAAGCAAAATTCTCTGTCCTGATGAAACAAAATTAAACTCTATGGCCTGATGACCAAGCGTGATGTCTGGCAAAAAAACAGGCACTTTCAGTGGCTGGGAGATTTATCAGGATTGAGCGAAAGATTAAATGCAGCAATGTACAGAGACGTCCTTGATGAAAACCTGCTTCAGAGCGCTCTGGAAATCAGACTGGGGCAACGGTTCATCTTCCAAGAGGACAACGACCCTAAGCACACGCCAACATAACAACGGGTTGTTATGAGTGGCAATGGGACGACTGTTAATGTCCTCGTGTGGCCCAACCAAAGCCCTGACTTGAACCTGATTGAAGATCTCTGCAGAGACCTGAAAATGGATTTGCACCGATGCTCTGCATCCAACCTAATGTAGCTTGAGAGGTTCTGCAAAGAAGAATGAGAGAATCTGCCCAAAAATAGTTGTAGCAAGCTTGTTGCATCAACCTCAAAAAGACTCGAGGCTGTAATTGCTGCCAAAACAAAGTTTTGAGCAAAGCTATGAATACTTATGTACGTGATTTTATTTTATTTTTTTCAGGGATTTTCGCAAATTTCAAACACAGTTCTTTCACGTTGTCATTATGGGTACTGTTTGAGGAATAAGGCTGTGAAGCACTATGAATACTTTCCCGATGCACTTAATACCTTTTTCTACTTATTTTCCTTTCTCCCACATGCTCGTAAAGGAAAACAAAATTCCCAGGTGTGTGATGATGATGATGTCTCTTCCTGTCTCTCTCCTGGAGACACACATGTGCTGGAAAACCCCAGTGGTTAAGCTAACACCTGATTTTTAATGACAGGCCGAGAGTTCGTTCTTCTCATGAGGTGTGTATGTGTGTGCACCGATGTAGGTGATGTGAGGAAGCCTGAGGTGCCATCAACGTCATTCCAGTTCACCCCAAATGTTTAGAGCGCTATAACAGCAAATTATGTAAAGCAGATTTTTATTAAGTTTGCTTTGTACACAGGGGCATTGTCATGCTGGAACAGATTTGGGTGTCCTAGTTCAAGGGAAGGGATCATTTTCTGTGATACAATTGTGTACCTCCAAATTTGTGCTAACAATTTGGTATTTAGCTAGCATTGCCACTAGGAATTTGGTTAACAAGTGTGTGTGATTATAGATCTTTAAAGACAACAATGAAATTATTTTAAATTAAATTCCAAATAGAATAATATACTTCTGTTTTGTATTACTGCATGCACATATGTTTTTGAAAAAGTGATGCATGGGGGTTTGCGTCAACGCTATGCTTTTTTTTATTGTCAAAAAAATAAATAAAAAATGCAGTTTGGGCCTCAGGTGTCAAATAATTAGGGGTTTGTGGTGGCGTTTGGGGAAATTCCCCAAAAGCATCAAACGTCGTCAGAAGGGTTAAGTTATAGTTTGGATGAGTCTCCTAGTCATGAACATATACCAGAACGTCCCCCCCTCCCCTTTTGTCTCTTGTTTTTTGTGATTGTTGGCTCGATATGCGCGTAAATATTTGTCAAAGCGTTGTGCGATGGCGGCGTTTAAAAGCGAAAGATGAGCATCTGTTCTTTGGCCAGTCAGTTTGGCCGTACGCTCCCGTGTGTGTTTACTCAGTTTTTAGAGGACACACACAATAGCTGCGTGTCATCGCGCAGTTTATTAAAGCCGGAGTGCGTGCTCAGCCATGCGGTGTTGACGTCCGTATACTGAGTGGGTGCTGACATATCAGACAGACAAACATCACCATGATGACATTTCTGTTTATTTAATTTAATTTATTTATTTTTTGATCATGTATTGCAGTGTGTTTGGCGAGTCGTTGTGACGTTAGTTTGGGTTCATTGAGGTCTTGTTCATGAAATACATGAGGTCAAGGCCTACAAAATATTTGTTTAATACAGTTTTTGGTGTGGAATAATGATCAGATTGATGTGTATGCAAATTTGCACATTAGTGCCATTTTATTATTATTTTTGTTTTTGCCTATTGTTTTTAGTTAATGATTGTTGTACATAAATGTGTGCTTTTAATGTTATAATGGGATGATTTGCCAGGTGGATGTTGCAGTTTTTTGTGCATGTGTATGCTGATGATTTAGCTGATGATTGTTAAGTTGAAGATTATCGTTATAAATCTGATTTTTGTTAGAAGTGTGGGATGAATGTATGCAATTAGAGTACAAGAAAACTTGCCAGTTAAATGTCTTTTTTTAAGTTATTGATTTTAATTATGATCAGGTTGAATACTGTTGAAGTAGTGTGTAATATTCTAGCATAAATTGTGTGTGTAAATTAATGATCATTGTCTAAAAGTCAGATGAGTTTCTGAGATTCGAGTCTTAGAAACTTGTTAGTCAAATGTAGCAATTTTTAAGCTAGTGGTATTAATTACTATAATGAGGCCGATTACTGTTTAAATAGTTTGTAATGTCATTATTTTACTTAGTATAGAATTAATTATTGTTCATTTTAATTTTAGCATGTTTGTGCAATTTTAGGGTTTTTGGCCTTATATTACTTTTGTTTAATAGTACCAATTGCTAAACTTGTTTAACAGTCTTTTTTTTTCAAGGTTCGATTAGTGATTATTGTTTGAAATGCATGAGTTTCTCATACTAAAGTTTAAGAAACTCGGTTTTGAATGTGGCAGCTTTTTGTGGTAGTAATAACATCGAATCAAATTGATTACTGATTACTGTTTAAATAGTGTGAGTTTAGCATTAAGTTGATTCTTGCACATAACTGTGCTTTTATCTTAAAAGATTTGGAGTAGTTTCTGAGTGTAAATATAGCATTTTTAAGTAAGTGGTATTAGTATAATTCATTGATTTCTATTTAAATACTGTGTCATTTTTGTAACACTCATTTTGTGTTAAGACGTGGATTTTAGTTCAAGTTGTTTTGTCCATTTTGCTTTTATTTTAGAAACATGGGATGAGATTCTAAGATTATAGTGTAAGAAACTTGCTAGTTAACAAAGCTTTATTTTATTTTAAGTGGTATTAATTATGATCAGATTGATTACAGTTTTAATAATGCACTATTTTAGCATTAATAATTTCTGCGACTAGAGTGTTAGTTAAATGTATATTTTTTAAAGTTAGTGGAATTAATTACTATAGTCAAATTTTTTGCCAATTGATCAAGCAAGTCCTAGCAATCACTGACTAGTATTACTGATCTTATTGAAGTGTATAATATGTATAGTATCTTATAAACTTGTAATATGTTACGTAGGTTTTTGTATAAAAACACAGAATACAAATGCAAATTATAAAAAAATCACATTCAAGATTTAAAATTACCCACACTATTAGATTTTAATCACAGTAAGTTACACAAATATTTAGTTAGTAATAGTCACAAATGTAATGCTAACAAACAACAATTAAACGTTCTCCAGTAACAGCAAATTCACAGGAACATTTATAACAGAAATCAACATAAACATATAGAAGAAATCATGTAAATGAAATAATTTGGTCCATAAATCATTAGCATAATAGTTGTAGATATTCTTTATGTTTTATATACAGCAAATTTAAAATCTGCAATTTATTTGTTGCAGTATAAAGTTGTCAGCAGTAGCATTTGTTTCGTGTTTCAAGCTGCTATTTTTTTCATTAAGTGATCATGTATAGTTTGTTTGTTGAGTGCAGTTTTTTAGGTCAGTGTGGTTTTTCAAATTTCTAATTTCATTATTCACTCATAAATGCAAGGGTTGTAATAGTAAATGATGATAGATTACGTGTTATTCTGCTCATTTTGTGATTCAGTGGTGTGACATGGTGTGTGTGTGTGTGTGCGTGTGGTCAGGGTGGCATGTTTATTGTGTCAAGTTAATCTCACTGTTGAGTGCTGTTGTGTTAATGTGTGTAAGCGTAGTTAGAGTGGCCTTGAATGCAAGACCTCCCCAACACACACACACACACACACACACACACACACACACACACACCCCATCCCTAGCCTGGGCTATAGTTTGATTTGGGACTATAGAAAAGTACTGAGGTAGAAATGATGGAACATTCCGGAAAAGTATGTCTGGTTGATGCACACATAGCTATAAGAGCTCAGTTTGTCTCACACACATATTTCTATCTATCTATCTATCTATCTATCTATCTATCTATCTATCTATCTATCTATCTATCTATCTATCTATCTATCTATCTAAATGACAGTTAGTGTGTGTGTGTGTGTGTGTGTGTGTGTCTGTGCGCTCCTGTGTCAAAAAAAGCCCAGCGCTGATCAAAAGCAGCATTAGCAGTGACTTCTCCCTCTATAAGCCGAACATACAATGAAGATTTTTTTCCTTTCTAATTAAAGAGTCTCCCTTCCATCCTCCCTCCCTTCCCTTCATCCTGTTCCTTCTCCTCCTCCTTTCATTCCTTCATCCCTTCATTCTTTCAGAAGTTTGCGTGAAGTGTGTACGGAAGATATTACGTCTCTAACATCAAACAGCCGACACACACACACACACACACACACACACACACACACACACACACACACACACACACACACTTCGATAATAACCATAACAGACATCCAAGGGCTATGAGGACACACACACACACACACACACACACACACACACACGCACACATACACAAAACATGCACTGAGACATGCATGCACACACAGATATACTCACACACACACTGATGCACACAACTTCAACACACAAATATGAGTGTGTGTGTGTGTGTGTGTGTGTGTGTTCTTTTGTAGATCTTTGTTTAAAGTTCAGCTTGGCTCGTTTCTTTGAACTCCTGCTATAAGACTAAAAACCTCCCACTATAAAGAGGCTTATCCCCCATCCTGGTGCCTGCTTGTGTGTGTGTGTGTGTGTGTGTGTGTGTGTGTGTGTGTGTGTTTTGTCCTTGTACCAGCAAGGCCCACAGCTGTTCTCTTCAGTCACTGTGAACTGAATATACACACACACACACACACACACACACACACACACACACACACACTTACTTGCCCACTCCACCCCCCACTGTATGTCGTTTCAGGATCAAAATTGACATGGAGAAAATGTATTATTAATAAGTATATTTAAATAATAAAAGTTAATGAAGTAAATCACAAAACTGTGTCAATTTAGTGTTTTTTAATCAACAAAAAACTCATGAATTTGCATATGAAGCCAAAGTTCTTGTATATTTTATATAAAATTTATATATATAGAACTATATAATATTTGCCAAACTGATTCCACAAAGTTTGAGGTAAAGAATTGTATAGAACGTTTTCGCATGCAGTAGCATTGAACAACTTTGGGATGAATTGGAACGTTGACTGCACCCCAGTCCTTCTCACCTTACCTGACTTTACTAACATCTGTATCTGAATGAGCACAAATGTTCATAAAATCTCAAATCTTCCCAGAAGAGTGGAGATTATTATGGCAGTTAATGAGGACTGGCATGTGGAATTGGATGGTTAAAAAAAGGACAACCCAATCTTATGCTAGAGTGTCCACAAACGTTTGCCCATATATTGTAATTAAATTGTTGCAGTTTTGTGTGTGTATGGTGAAAAGATCCAGACATGTGCTTGTCACCTGCAGCATATCTCTTAACACACCTGAATCAGTGAAGCAAAGGTCTGGATAAACACTATAAGTCAAAGCGAATGGATCGAAGCACACAAAATGTCTGGATGTAAGACCCGCGGCTCAGCTCGTCACGTTGCAGGGCGGGAATCGGGTTCACGGCGTCCACCTGTGGAAACTCAGGCACACACCCGGTGTTTGAGAGTCCAAGACTTCACACACGATTACATAGATAGCAGATAAAGTACCTGTATGACAGGTCGAGAACACCTGCAAAGCTTCCTTCACACACACAATATCAAAGGGCCAGATCTTCATTCAGGGTGGACACACACACACACATGCACGCTATCGGAGAAACAAATCAGCCCCGGCTGCTGGTAGGCAACATCGCAGGTTAAGAACAGATTGCTGCGGTTCAGGATAAACCTGAAGCAGGATTATCAAGAAACCTAGCATGGTGCAAACTCTAAAAGCTAAATGTTGACTAGCACAGCTTCCAAGACCTGTACTGCATAGATTTATTGGCAAAAAATTACCTCAAGCTTGACCTTAGCTAGCATTCGAAGCGTTAAAAACACATCCATCATGTTAGTCTGCTAGGACAAAGACTATAAATGTTATATTTTATAAATAAATTAATACACTTTATGGACAAAAGGTAAGACTTTTTTAGCCATATGTGCTTCTTCTGCAAAAACAAACTTACAGCCACACGATTGTATAGAGGATGTCTTTGGATGTGGTAGCATGAAATTTTCGCTTTTCCATCTTCCCTTGCACAAAGCCAGCTCAATGAACATATGCTTTACATAGGTTAGAGTTGAAGTTCTCTGGCTATAGAACTTAAAACCTTTTGAACAACTTTGAACAATTGGAACGCTGACTGCACCCCAGACCCTCCTCATCTCACCTACATCAGTACCTGACTTTACTAACATCTGTTACTACATAACTTGTAGATGAATAAGCACAAATCTCCACAAAATCTAGTGGAACATTATTATATTACAAAACTATAACAGCAAGTGGAGACTAAATGAATCATAAGCACAAAGAATCTTATGATCAGGTGTCCACAAACTTTTAGCCATATAGTTTACAATATATATTTTGTGAAAACAAGCTATATATGTTTGGCTGTTAACCTGTTTATCGGTT